>NW_025538944.1:0-15697 GCF_020615455.1 Coregonus clupeaformis | reverse complement strand
CCGAAACATCTGACCCAAGTTAAACAATTTAAAGGCAATGCTACCAAATACTAATTGAGTTATGTAAACTTCTGACCCACTGGGAATGTGATGAAATAAATAAAAGCTGAAATAAATCATTCTCTCTACTATTATTCTGACATTTCACATTCTTCAAATAAAAGTGGGGATCCTAACTGACCTAAAACTGGGAATTTTTACTAGGATTAAATGTCGGAATTGTGAAAAACTGAGTATAAATGTATTTGGCTAAGGTGTATGTAAACTTCCGACTTCAACTGAAGGTGTTGATAGCAGCTGGCTGACTCAATGCAGTGCTAATGTAACGTTAGCAGGCTAGTTGGCTAGTAACCTTGCAAGTTAATTTGTAACAATATATTCATAAATACTTGCTTGTAAGTTGGCTGAACATTTTATTGAAACCAGTAGTCACGAGTGCAAACAATTTGGTTTAATTTGAAGTTATACATTGAAAGTTGTTTTTGTTGGAGTTTACATTATAGGAATAGGCTGGCTTGCCGGGTCCTCCATATTATGTCACACCCCACAAAAACATTTTCCGCATGACTTCGGCATTCTTTGGAATTACAAAAAAATAGAAAAGTGAGGTGTAACTTTCCATTGAGACTTTTGATGCCTATACTAATGCAAATCCATGTGTTACATGTGGTTATGTTTATGCTACCTACCCTTTAACGTTACACAATTTGTTTAGGTCATTGTTTGTATATTCAACTAGGTGGCTAGCTAGCTGAATACCATTCACATCCAGCTAGCTGTTAATTATGAAGTTAAATGTTTGTTAAATCAAGCTAGTTATCTTGTTGTGTCTGCATTGCCAGTGCTTGGTTTGGTAGGAAGCATGCTGAGTAAAAAGGGCAGGCAACCACTGTGACTTGTTTTTCACACACACACACACACACACACACACACACACACACACACAGGACAGACAGGTGAACATCGACTGGCAGAGAAGCAGCTGAACTGGTTCCGCCCTAACCCTCCTAGGTTGATGCTGGTGGAGGTGGCTGTTGTACATATCAAGCTGGTGGTGCAGGTCATAGAAATGCTCTAGCCTGGTCCCAGATCTGTTTATGCTGTCTTGCTAACTCCTAATGTATGATAGTTGTCATCGCCATGTTACCATAGGAGTTGGCTATATAGCACACAAACAGATAGAAGGCCAGGCTAACATTTGGCTGATTGTCAGAACAGAAAGAGTAAAACTTCAGTGTACTTGAGGACTACTCTAGAAATTGTTGGCTTTGTTACAGGAAAGACCGAAGGAGAATGACGCTAAGCTTGCTTGTGTGGCACCTGGATACTAGGGAAGGGGTAGTGTATGATGTTATGGTTATGATAGTGATGTAGGCCCTAACTTGCACTTTGTTATCAGGTTTGAATGAGACAATGTATTCCCCTAACCTTATTCTTTCAATAAAGTTATTGTTTTATTAATATTATATTACTTGTGTATGTTTTTACATATCATGTAAAATCATGTAAGACTCAATGCTTTCTGTAATTTGTTTTGGTGCAGATATGTGTTTCATTTACTATTCGGTTATGAAAGTGTTCGATCACAGAAAATTCCATGGAATTTTTGAAAAGTGCAATCTGTCACTAAAACAGGTGTTCCTTATTTTGTAAGGATCATATAAATACCTTTTACTGTGAGTTATACCTTACATAGCTTGAGTTGTAAAAAACAACTTGAAAAGATACTTACATGCCATGATTTTCGCTTTCATTATAACCTTGTTTACGATTGATTGATTATGTTATGTAAATAACTGACAAGAGCATTTATGAAGAATGACAAAAACCTTCATTGCCGGTCCAGTTTATTTATTACTCATTTATTTATTATTATTATTTACTATTATTATTATTATTATTATTATTATTATTATTATTATTATTATTATTATGTATTATTATTATTTACTCATTTGAAAAATGTTAATGACTTATAATCTCCAAAGTCTATTTCTCAAAATAATGAAATAGACTGTGATGATACTTAAGATTATATACCATGGGCCTCTGCATCTCAGAGGCCTAACACAGCAAGTAGTGCTAAGTATAACTTAATGTGTTTGGCCTCTGAGATGCAGAGACCTATAGTCTGCCTTGTAGATAATCATGCCATTCTACAATGAATGACGGCAGACATGGTATAGGCCGGGATGGGCCACCATGCAAACAGGCTGTTCCAGTCCTGCATCCTCTGGTGACCTACTGCATCTTCTGGTGACCTATTGAAAACAGTACAACAATGATATAGCAAATTAAGATGCGTGATGTATGCCCCTTTGTTTTAATGACAAAACAGAAGCAGCCTACACACCTGTGGAAGTTGGTCGCTTTCAGGGTCCAGCTCCAGCTGACAGGTTGAACTTAACATGTGTATTCTTTTTTGGGTAAGGGGGTGGGCTCTAGACGATTCTATCAGCCAATCAGGGCTGTATATGTAAATATATTCACATTTGTATCGCCACGCCCACACAGTCGGACTGAGCATTTCAGTGGCCCAAGGAGGCTCAGGGTAATAAATTATTAAAGGCTCAATGCAGCCGTTTCATCTAAATATCAAATCATTTCTGGGTTAATTAAGTACCTTACTGTGATTGTTTTCAATCAAAATGGTCAAAAAGCAAGAGCAATTTCTCAAGCAATAATTTGGGAGTGTTCTGTGGGGAGGGGAAAACTGAAAACAAACTGTTATTGGCAAAGAGGTTTGGAACTCTCGTTATTATTGGTCTATTAGCTAATTCACCACCTGGTGATGTCACCAGACAGGCCAAAACTCCATCCCACCAAAACAGGCAGAATTTTAGGCAGTCTTTATAAACAGCTCTTACACTAAAAGGGCATTATCATCCTTTTCACAATTTCACAGTATTATTCCAACCTCATAGTGTGGAAATACACTGAGTATACAAAACATGACATGAATCCAGGTGAAAGCTATGATCCCTTCTTGATGTCACTTATTAAATCCAATTCAATCAGTGTAGATGAAGGGGTGGAGACAGGTTAAAGAAGGATTTTGAAGCCTTGAGACAATTGAGACATGGATTGTTCATGTGTGCTTTTCAGAGGGTGAATGGGAAGACAAAATATTTGAATGCCTTTGAATGGAGTATGGTAGTAGGTGCCAGGAGCACCAGTTTGTTTCAAGAACTGCAACGCTGTTGGGTTTTCACGCTCAACAGTGTTCCTAATGTTTGGTATACTCAGTGTATATATAAAACGCAGGAAAATCACGTTTTGGACTGCACTGGGCCTTTAAAAATATATTTCGGAGTTATATACAAAAAAATAAACACACTTAGACAAAGTGATGATTTAAAAATACAAATAAAAAGACTACATAGGGTCTTTAATAGTGTTTCTCAGTGAAAGAAGAAAATAGGGGTAGAATGGTAGAAAATGTTCTGATGCAGTGGAGGCTGCTGAGGGGAGGACGGCTCATAATAATGGCTGGAACAGCGGCGATTGCATGGCATCAAACACATTGAAACCATGTGTTAGATGTATTTGATAACGTTCCATTCATTCCTCTCCAGCCATTACCACGAGCCCCGCTCCTCCGCAATTAAGGTGCCACCAACCTCCTGTGCTCTGATGAGTCACTATAGAATTGTTGGTTAAACGCTTTGCTATGTTTTGCGACAGTATACTGAAACACATGTTTTCTTACAACTGAGATACGTTTGCTCCGGTTCGATGGGTATGAAGGGGTGTGGACTGGAGGCAACTAATTCCCTGGCTTAAGCTTAAAAACTCCTGCTGAAGCGGGAGCGCACTATACACAATCACCCAATCAACAGCAAGAATTACAATGCTCCTCAATGTTCTGTTTACATAAACGTTTGCTACATTTCCCTCTTTCTGAATGCAGCAGGTGTAGGCCAAAGGTATTTTAGTGGGGATATATAGTATGTGTACACTATATATTTAGTGGTATTAAAAGTATCAAATGGGGGTGTAGGTTCATTTAGGGGTGTATGTATCGAAGGTGTACGTATTTAGTGAGTGTGTGTTAATGGGGAATGGGCTGGGATATATACAACTCAAAAGAACAGGGAGTTCTGCTACTTTAAAATTGAAAATGGACTTGAACAGCAAAGTCAAGGGAATGAAACAAGTTAAGTGTCATGGTTTCGGCCGAGGTTGCTCCTCCTCCTGGTTCGGGCAGGCTTCGGCGTTCGCCGTCCCCGGAGTACTAGCTGCCACCGCTCTATGTTTCTGTGTTCCATTGCTTTTGTCTGTCTGTCACACCTGTGTCTGTTTGAGAGTTGATTACGTGTCTTATAAGTTCCGTGTTGTAATCTTGGGTATTTGTGTGTTGTTTTTCCGTTGCCACTTTGTTAATGATACGTGTTTGTTTTTCCGTGTCATTTTGCTTGTTCAAGTGTTTTACGCGTGCGTGACTTTTCCTCGCCACTTCGTGTTTGAGGTCGGGGCTTGTATACTTGTTTTGGAGACTATTATAAGTCTAGTTGGACTAACCTCTGCTTCCTGCGCTTGACTCCTCCACCACATCCACGACGGTTTATGACAGAACAACACACCATCATGGAGTCAGCAGGATCAGCGGCGTCTCCCGAATCCCTGCTGGACCGGATCAATTTCCAGGACGCCATGATCCAGCAACTCGGGACCGCCATGGACAAGGTGTCCAATGCCCTGCGCCGTTTGGTGAACTCTGAGGACCCTTACAACATCGCATCACCAACGGCCAGTCCTCCTCTCTCAGTACCGGAACCCAGTGGCATTCGGCTCTCACTCCCGAGGGCATATGACGGTTCTGCAGCCGGGTGTCAGGGATTCCTCCTGCAGGTAGAACTGTACCTTGCCACTATACACCCGGCGCCCTCGGGATACGAGAGCGTCTCCGCCCTCATCTCCTGTCTCTCCGGCAAGGCGTTGGAATGGGCCAACGCCGAATGGAGGGGAATAGACGCCGCTACCATCACCTACGCGGAGTTCTCTCGCCGCTTCAGGGCTGTCTTCGATCATCCCCTGAGGGGAAAGCGGCAAGAGAGCGTCTATTAAACCTCCGACAGGGGAAGAGGAGCGCACAGGAGTTCGCACTGGAGTTCCGGACACTAGCGGCGGATGCGGGGTGGAATGAGAGGGCCCTCGTCGACCAGTACCGATGCCTAGTCTACGAGAGGACGTTCGTAGGGAGCTGGCCTGCAGGGACACCAACCTGTCGTTTGACCAGTTGGTGGACATTTCCATCCGTCTGGATACCCTGCTGGCTACCACGCGGACGTCCCGAGTGGGGGTCGTCCAGTCCACCCTCCAGCACCCCGGAGCCGATTCCCATGGAGCTAGGGGTGCTGGCGCTAGAGAGAGGAGGAGAGGGAACCCGAGGGAGGCCATCCACTGCACCACCTGCGGTCGTGGAGGACACACTGCGAGCCAGGTGCTGGGGAGGGTCTCCTGGGGGAGGTGACAGCAGGCCACGCACTGGGGGAGTCATTTCAGGTGAGTAGGCGCCCCACTCACCCAGAGCTCTCTGTTGGTCACATGAGTATTCCTGTGAGGTTTCCACAGGTGGCACCTCATTCCCAGCATAAGGCGCTAGTAGATTCAGGCGCAGCTGGGGGGAACTTTATTGATCGGGCATTTTGTAGTAGGTTAAGGATTCCCCCTTCGGCCGGTAGACAATCCATTTCCTGTCCACGCACTAGACAGCCGGCCGTTGGGGTCGGGCCTGATCAGGGAGGTCACAGCACCACTGACTATGACGACGCATGAGGAGATCATTCAGTTTTATCTGATTGACTCTCCTGCGTACCCCGTGGTGTTGGGCCTTCCCTGGTTAAGCACCCATGATCCTACTATAGCGTGGCAACAGAGGGCTCTTATGGAGTGGTCTGCTCAGTGTGTGGTAGATGTCTAGGTGTTTCCGTAGGGGCGACCCTCGGTAGAGAGTCCGAACCAAGTGCCCGCACTGCGCATTCCCCGAGTATGAGGATTTAGCACTCGTGTTTAGCAAATCGAGGGCAGCACGGCTACCTCCTCATAGACAGGGGGACTGTGCGATAAATCTCAAACAGGAGCGGCTCTTCCTCGGAGTCATGTATCCCCTGTCTCAAGAGGAGACAGCGGCTATGGAGACATACATAGCCCGAGTCCTTGGCACAGGGATACATACGGTCCTCTACTTCCCCAGTCTCCCTCGAGTTTCTTCTTTGTGAAGAAGAAGGACGGGGATTGCGCCCGGTATTGATTATCGTAGTCTCAATCAGATCACAGTTAAATACAGCTACCCACTGCCACTGATTGCGACGATGACGGAATCATTACGCTGGACGCGATTCTTCACAAAGTTGGATCTCAGAGCGCGATACAATCTGGTGCGCATTAGGGAGGGGGATGAATGGAAGACAGCATTTAGCACCACCTCGGGTCATTACGAGTATCTCGTCATGCCATACGGGTTAATGAATGCTCCGTCAGTCTTCCAATCCTTTGTTGACGAGATTTTCCGGGACATGCATGGGCAGGGTGTCGTAGTTTACATCGACGACATCCTCGTGTACTCTTCTACACGAGCGAGCATGTAGCCCAGGTGCGCCGAGTATTGAGAAGACTGTTGGAGCATGACTTGTATGTCAAGGCAGAGAAATGCCTGTTCTTCCAGGAGTCCGTCTCCTTTTTGGGTTATCGGTTGTCCTCGTCTGGTGTGGAGATAGAGGTAGACCGGTATCGGCCGTAGCGTAATTGGCAAACTCCAACCACTGTAAAAAAGAGGTGCAGCAGTTCTTGGGTTTTGCTAATTACTACCGGGAGGTTTATTCGGGGTTTTGGACAGGTTGCAGCTCCCATTACGTCCCTGCTAAAGGGGGGTCCGGTTCGTTTGGCGGTGGTCGGCTGAGGCGGACAGGGCATTTATCAAGCTTAAGAACCTGTTCACCTCGGCTCCGGTGCTGGCGCATCCGGATCCCTCTTTACCATTCCAGGTTGAGGTAGACGCGTCCGAGACCGGTATCGGGCAGTCCTGTCACAGCGGTCCGGCGCGCCACCTAAACTCCGCCCCTGTGCTTTCTACTCGAAGAAGCTCAGCTCGGCGGGCGCAACTATGATGTTGGGGACAGGGAGTTGTTAGCCGTAGTCCAAGCCCTAAAGGTGTGGAGGCATTGGCTTGAGGGGGCTCAACACCCTTTTCTCATTCCGACTGATCACCGTAACCTGGAGTACATCCGGGCAGCTAGGAGATTGAACCCTTGTCAGGCTAGGTGGAATATGTTCCTAACCCGGTTTGTTTTTAAGATCACATACATCCCAGGGTCCCAGAATGTTAAGGCAGACGCACTGTCCCGGGCGGTATGACACGGAGGAGAGGTCTAACGAGCCTACTTCCATATTGCCGGAATCTTGTTTGGTGGCTCCGGTAGTATGGGAGTCGACTCACGAAATCGAGCGGGCACTGCGCACCGACCCTACTCCCCCGCGTGTCCTGTGGGGGCGGACGTATCGTTCCGCTCGAGTCCGTGATCGTCTGATTTATTGGGCTCATACATCACCCTCCTCTGACATCCAGGTATTGGCCGGACCGTGCACTGTCTTAGCATGAAATACTGGTGGCCAACGTTAGCTAGGGATGTGAGGGTTTATGTCTCCTCCTGCTCGGTGTGTGCCCAGTGTAAGGCGCCTAGACATTTGCCCAGGGTAAGCTACATCCCTGCCCGTTCCACAACGACCATGGTCCCACCTATCGGTGGATTTCGTAACTGACCTACCCCCTCCCAGGGGAATACCACCATATTGGTCGTTAGGATCGGTTTTCTAAGGCCTGTCGTCTCCTTCCCATGCCGGGTCTCCCTACTGCCCTACAAACCGCTGAGGCTCTCTTTACCCATGTGTTCCGGCACTATGGGGTCCCCGAGGATATAGTGTCTGACCCGAGGTCCCCAGTTCACTTCCAGAGTTTGGGGAGCGTTCATGGAACGGTTGGGGGTCTCGGTAAGCCTTACCTCCGGGGTACCACCCAGAGAGTAATGGGCAGGTGGAACGAGTCAACCAGGATGTGGGTAGGTTTTGAGGTCCTATTGCCGGGACCGGCCCGGAGGAGTGGTCGAGGTTCATCCCCTGGGCAGAGAGTGGCCCAGAACTCTCTCCGCCACTCCTCCACCAACTTAACACCTTTCCAGTGTGTTTTAGGTTATCAGCCGGTCCTGGCACCGTGGCACGAGAGCCAGATCGAGGCCCCTGCGGTGGACGAGTGGATTCGGCGCCGGAAGAGACGTGGGGACGCTGCCCATGTCCATCTGCAGCGTGCCATCCGTCACCAAAAGGCGAACGCCACCGTCACCGCAGTGAGGCACCGGTGTACGCACCGGGGAGATCGAGTCTGGCTCTCGACTCGAAACCTGCCCCTCCGCCTGCCCTGCCGGAAGCTGGGTCGGCGGTTTGTGGGGCCCCTAAAGTCCTGGAGAAGATTGAACGAGGTGTGTTACAGGTTACAACTGCCTATAGAGTATAAAAATATTAACCCCTCGTTCCATGTGTCTCTTCTCAGGCCGGTGGTAGCTGGCCCATCAAGAGGGATGAGATAGGAGAGACCCCTCCGCCCCCTTCTATGGACATCGAGGGGGCCCCGGCGTACAGAGTCCGGACCATCTTGGACTCGAGACGCCGGATGAGTGGTCTCCAGTATCTCGTGGAGTGGGAGGGGTACGGTCCGGAGGAACGGTGCTGGGTGCCCAGGAGGGACATACTAGATCCATCCCTCCTGACTGAGTTTCACCATGGGCATCCCACGCGCCCGGGTCCGCGTCCTCCTGGCCGTCCCCGAGGCCGGGGTCGGCGCGCGGCTGGAACCGCGCGTCAAGGGAGGGGTACTGTCACGGTTTCGGCCGAGGCTGCTCCTCCTCCTGGTTCGGGCAGGCTTCGGCGTTTGCCGTCCCCGGAGTACTAGCTGCCACCGCTCTATGTTTCTGTGTTCCATTGCTTTTGTCTGTCTGTCACACCTGTGTCTGTTTGAGAGTTGATTACGTGTCTTATAAGTTCCGTGGTTGTAATCTAGGGTATTTGTGTGTTGTTTTTCCGTTGCCACTTTGTTAATGATACGTGTTTGTTTTTCCGTGTCATTTTGCTTGTTCAAGTGTTTTACGCGTGTGCGTAATTTTCCTCGCCACTTCGTGTTTCGAGGTCGGGGCTTGTATACTTGTTTTGGAGACTATTAAAAGTCTAGTTGGACTAACCTCTGCTTCCTGCGCTTGACTCCTCCACCACATCCACAACGGTTTATGACATTAAGTTTAAGCCTGTAGCTGTATGCTTTTGTTTGGTGTGTTTTATGTTTTAAATGTTTATGGGGTCAACAACGAGTATCTAATACATTGCAAGTTGTGTCTGCTTTATCAATGATTTATTGAATGAAAAACGGGTCGGATTAATCTATTTGGTGAATGGTTAAATCAATAAATAAAAAGTGTAACTGTCTCTAGTTTGTTGTCTCATGTCTCTATTCACACTCTCAAAAACTGTCAGGATGTTGTTTTTAATTTGATATGGCCTCAATGGTATGGTTCTCTGTAGCTCAGTTGGTAGAGCATGGTGCTTGCAACACCAGGACAGTGGGTTTGATTCCTGGGACCACCCGTACATAACATTTATGCACGCATGACTAAGTTGCTTTGGATAAAAGTGTCTGTTAAATGGCTTATATTATTATATTATATCAAAATGTTATGAAGTATCAAGTTGATAGCTCTGACCCACTAATAAACGTTCAGGGGATTACTGGAAAAGAGCAAAACATTCCATGCAGAAAGAGCTAATTTGGCTGACAAAATTGCTTCATTTATTCAATGTAAGTAGGGCGGAAATAATATAGGTTATACATTTTGTTACTCTCCATTAAATAATCTGATGCTAACAATCTTGACCCCCATAAAGAGGGAAGCAGAAAATAGGATCATTGTACACAGCTCAGTTCTACCACGCTGACTGAAAATGATAGCAACAGACAAATAAATCACACATTATATCTCAATTAATTTACAGCCCCATGTAAATGGAGTGTGATTTACTAGCAGGCAAATGAGATTAATGATTCTGAAGATGATGCAGCTAGAATGCACGCACACATACACACAGGCGCACATGCACGCATTCACAAACAGGAAAGAATGCATACACACACACACACACACACACACACACACACACACACACACACACACACACACACACGCTCGATAACCCAGCTCCCAGAGAGTAGCCTAACTCATTCGTATACGCTAACGATTAGCGTAGCGCATCTCTCCCCACACAACCGACTGCCACTTCTATCCCACCGCTATTAGCATGCGACAGACGCACACTCATTTAACGTCATTATCAGAGAACTGTTTAAATACAATCTTTCTGCTGATAGATAGCCCAGAGGGTCAACTCCTCACTATCAATTCACAGCACATTTAGCTGACTGTCTTATTTTGCATCCTGCCACACGGCTTGGCTTAGCGTAGCCTAGCGTAGCCTCCTGAATGCTAATCAGTGTTGCCCTCTGTGACAAGCATAAGGCCTAGTGGTGTAGTGGAGGGTATCCGCAGGTACAGTGAGGGAAAAAAGTATTTGATGCCCTGCTGATTTTGTACGTTTGCCCACTGACAAAGAAATGATCAGTCTATAATTTTAATGGTAGGTTTATTTGAACAGTGAGAGACAGAATAACAACAAAAATATCCAGAAAAACGCATGTCAAAAATGTTATAAATTGATTTGCATTTTAATGAGGGAAATAAGTAATTGACCCCCTCTGAATCAAGAAAGATTTCTGGCTCCAGGTGTCTTTTATACAGGTAACGAGCTGAGATTAGGGAGCACACTCTTAAAGGGAGTGCTCCTAATCTCAGTTTGTTACCTGTATAAAAGACACCTGTCCACAGAAGCAATCAATCAATCAGATTCCAAACTCTCCACCATGGCCAAGACCAAAGAGCTCTCCAAGGATGTCAGGGACAAGATTGTAGACCTACACAAGGCTGGAATGGGCTACAAGACCATCGCCAAGCAGCTTGGTGAGAAGGTGACAACAGTTGGTGCGATTATTCGCAAATGGAAGAAACACAAAATAACTGTCAATCTCCCTTGGCCTGGGGCTCCATGCAAGATCTCACCTCGTGGAGTTGCAATGATCATGGGAACGGTGAGGAATCAGCACAGAACTACATGGGAGGATCTTGTCAATGATCTCAAGGCAGCTGGGACCATAGTCACCAATAAAACAATTGGTAACACACTGCGCCGTGAAGGACTGAAATCCTGCAGTGCCCGCAAGGTCCCCCTGCTCAAGAAAGCACATATAAAGGGCCGTCTGAAGTTTGCCAATGAACATCTGAATGATTCAGAGAACTGGGTGAAAGTGTTGTGGTCAGATGAGACCAAAATGGAGCTCTTTGGCATCAACTCATCTCACCATGTTTGGAGGAGGAGGAATGCACCTATGACCCCAAGAACACCATCCCCACCGTCAAACATGGAGGTGGAAACATTATGCTTTGGGGGTGTTTTTCTGCTAAGGGGACAGGACAACTTCACCGCATCAAAGGGACGATGGATGGGACCATGTACCGTCAAATCTTGGGTGAGAACCTCCTTCCCCTCAGCCAGGACATTGAAAATGGGTCGTGGGATGGGTATTCCAGCATGACAATGACCCAAAACACACGGCCAAGTCAACAAAGGAGTGGCTCAAGAAGAAGCACATTAAGGTCCTGGAGTGGCCTAGCCAGTCTCCAGACCTTAATCCCATAGAAAATCTGTGGAGGGAGCTGAAGGTTCGAGTTGCCAAACGTCAGCCTTGAAACCTAAATGACTTGGAGAAGAGCTGCAAAAAGGAGTGGTACAAAATCCCTCCTGAGATGTGTGCAAACCTGGTGGCCAACTACAAGAAACGTCTGACCTCTGTGATTGCCAACAAGGGTTTTGCCACCAAGTACTAAGTCATGTTTTGCAGAGGGGTCAAATACTTATTTCCCCCATTAAAATACAAATCAATTCATAACATTTTTGACATGCGTTTTTCTGGATTTTTGTTGTTGTTATTCTGTCTCTAACTGTTCAAATAAACCTACCATTAAAATTACAGACTGATCATTTCTTTGTCAGTGGACAAACGTACAAAATCAGCAGGGGGTCAAATACTTTTTCCCCTCACTGTATACACCATATACCCATTTTCTTCTGCTGAGCGAAAACTTTAACTTTGTGAAAATTCTGCGAACACTGAGGTTGTACCCGGTTTAAGTTACAGTTTCTGACAATGGTCAAGTAGGCTACTGTGGCTATTTGATCAATCAATCAATCAATTTTATTTTATATAGCCCTTCTTACATCAGCTAATATCTCGAAGTGCTGTACAGAAACCCAGCCTAAAACCCCAAACAGCTAGTAATGCAGGTGTAGAAGCACGGTGGCTAGGAAAAACTCCCTAGAAAGGCTAAAGCCTAGGAAGAAACCTAGAGAGGAACCAGGCTATGAGGGTGGCCAGTCCTCTTCTGGCTGTGCCGGTGGAGATTATAACAGAACCATGCCAAGATGTTCAAAAATGTTCATAAGTGACAAGCATGGTCAAATAATAATCAGGAATAAATCTCAGTTGGCTTTTCATAGCCGATCATTAAGAGTTGAAAACAGCAGGTCTGGGACAGGTAGGGGGTTCCATAACCGCAGGCAGAACAGTTGAAACTGGAATAGCAGCAAGGCCAGGCGGACTGGGGACAGCAAGGAGTCACCACGGCCGGTAGTCCCGACGTATAAAAACATCACTGCTCTAGAGGAGATCTGCATGGGAGGAATGGGCCAAAATACCAGCAACAGTGTGTCTTCGCCACAATTTGATCATAATGTACAGTGGGGAAAAAAGTATTTAGTCAGCCACCAATTGTGCAAGTTCTCCCACTTAAAAAGATGAGAGAGGCCTGTAATTTTCATCATAGGTACAACGTCAACTATGACAGACAAAATGAGATTTTTTTTTCTCCAGAAAATCACATTGTAGGATTTTTAATGAATTTATTTGCAAATTATGGTGGGAAAATAAGTATTTGGTCAATAACAAAAGTTTCTCAATACTTTGTTATATACCCTTTGTTGGCATGACACAGGTCAAACGTTTTCTGTAAGTCTTCACAAGGTTTTCACACACTGTTGCTGGTATTTTGGCCCATTCCTCCATGCAGATCTCCTCTAGAGCAGTGATGTTTTTTGGGCTGTCGCTGGGCAACACGGACTTTCAACTCCCCTCCAAAGATTTTCTATGGGATTGAGATCTGGAGACTGGCTAGGCCACTCCAGGACCTTGAAATGCTTCTTACGAAGCCACTCGCTTTCGTTGCTTTCGGGCGGTGTGTTTGGGATCATTGTCATGCTGAAAGACCCAGCCACGTTTCATCTTCAATGCCCTTGCTGATGGAAGGAGGTTTTCACTCAAAATCTCATGATACATGGCCCCATTCATTCTTTCCTTTACACGGATCAGTCGTCCTGGTCCCTTTGCAGAAAAACAGCCCCAAAGCATGATGTTTCCACCCCCATGCTTCACAGTAGGTATGGTGTTCTTTGGATGCAACTCAGCATTCTTTGTCCTCCAAACATGACGAGTTGAGTTTTTACCAAAAAGTTATATTTTGGTTTCATCTGACCATATGACATTCTCCCAATCCTCTTCTGGATCATCCAAATGCACTCTAGCAAACTTCAGACGGGCCTAGACATGTACTGGCTTAAGCAGGGGACACGTCTGGCACTGCAGGATTTGAGTCCCCTGGCGGCGTAGTGTGTTACTGATGGTAGGCTTTTGTTACTTTGGTCCCAGCTCTCTGCAGGTCATTCACTAGGTCCCCCCGTGTGGTTCTGGGATTTTGCTCACCGTTCTTGTGATTCATTTTGACCCCACGGGGTGAGATCTTGCGTGGAGCCCCAGATCGAGGGAGATTATCAGTGGTCTTGTATGTCTTCCATTTCCTAATAATTGCTCCCACAGTTGATTTCTTCAAACCAAGCTGCTTACCTATTGCAGATTCGAGTCTTCCCAGCCTGATGCAGGTCTACAATTTTTGTTTCTGGTGTCCTTTGACAGCCTCTTTTGGTCTTGGCCATAGTGGAGTTTGGAGTGTGACTGTTTGAGGTTGTGGACAGGTGTCTTTTGTACTGATAACAAGTTAAAACAGGTGCCATTAATACAGGTAACGTGTTGAGGACAGAGGAGCCTCTTAAAGAAGAAGTTACAGGTCTGTGAGAGCCAGAAATCTTGCTTGTTTGTAGGTGACCAAATACTTATTTTCCACCATAATTTGCAAATAAATTCATTAAAAAAATCCTACAATGTGTTTTTCTGGATTTTTTTTTCCTCAATTTGTCTGTCATAGTTGACGTGTACCTATGATGACAATTACAGGCCTCTCTCATCTTTTTAAGTGGGAGAACTTGCACAATTGGTGGCTGACTAAATACTTTTTTTCCCCACTGTAGGTCTACCAGAATGGCCTACCATCAAAACAATGGAGAAAATGTATCCCATAACATTTTAACATGGAAATAGCTGTTCTATCACTTAGCCTACAGTAGCAGCCAGTGTGTGGTCTTCAATGTAGGCCTACATTCCATTATACTTTTGAAAAAAACATGCAGGGCTTGACATTAACCTGTTTATTCACTTGTCCTTCAGACAAGGAGGTGACTGAAAATGTTGTTGTGTTGTTTGATGCAACACAAATGTTGTTGTGTTGTTTTACAAATAGAATGCATTATTATTCCTATACCATTATTACAGAGAATCAGACAAATTATGCTACCCTCTGCCTATTGGCTACTTAGCTTATTCAAGCCTGTCTCAGAATACAACACTGCCCCTTTAAGACAAACAAAGTTATTTACGTGACTTGCTTTTGAAAGATGTCTAGCAATGTACACGTTTTGTGCTCTTGTAGGAAGCAATCACTCCCCCATTGCTGACTACAAATTATATATAACTGGGCTAATAACTCATTAACTAGTAAAGGATATAAACAAATGTGCACACTTGGCTACACGCAGCTCTCACTTTGATCTCAAAACAAGCTCATCTACTCACGACCGCTCATGCTGCAAACACAGTCCAGTTCAAAGTGAATAGCACAGATCCATATATGGCAATGGTCTATTTGCATATAGGCCTACTGCAGCTCTGATTGGTTATGCAGCACCGGTCTGTGTAGAGTATGGGCTGAGTCGTGCCTGTCAATGCAATTGAATCCTACTCCAATGCGTTCTGCCTACAACAAAATCTGTTGCATAGTTAGTGTTGCATACTAAGTCTTGCATAGTTCGTTTTGTTTCGGTATGTTGCATTGAAAGTGACTAATATTGCGTTGATTCGATCACAATTCCCACAGTAAAGGGAAATGTTGATAGTGTTAACTAAGGGGGAAAACGCTAGAAATTAGAGTGAAGTTCAATCTCGTGCTTCTCTGCACGGGTTGATATTTCTTCTGCATGGTAGTCCTGGGGGAGCTGCGTGCCTTGCACACGCACACAGCTTAGAGGGAACATTGCCCACTATGCATATCAAAGTAGTGTAGGGGAGGTATACACTGTATCAATTAATAAGGCTCATGGAACAGATCAGAATGTTTAGCTTAAAATGTTGATAAACTATTATTTCTTCACAATTTAAGCGCAG
>NW_025538943.1:0-15705 GCF_020615455.1 Coregonus clupeaformis | reverse complement strand
CTCATCATCATGTTCATAATCATGTTCCTCCTCATGATGATCATGTTCATCCCTCATGTTCATCATCATGTTCATCATCATGTTCATCGTCATGTTCATCATCATGTTCATCATCATGTTCATCCTCATGCTCATCATCTTGTTCATAATCATGTTCCTGCTCATGTTCATCCTCATGTTCATCATCATGTGCATCATGTTCATCATCATCTTCATCATCATGTTCCTCCTCATGTTAATCATCATATTCATCATCATGTTCATCATCATGTTCCTCCTCATGTTAATCATCATGTTAATCATCATGCTCCTCCTCATGTTAATCCTCATGTTCATCCTCATGTTCATCCTCATGTTCATCCTCATGTTCATCATGTTCATCATCATGTTCATCATCATGTTCATCATGTTCATCCTAATGTTCATCCTCATGTTCATCCTCATGTTCATCCTCATGTTCATCCTCATGTTCATCAGCATGTTCATCATCATGTTCATCATCATGTTCATCCTCATACTCATCATCATGTTCATAATCATGTTCCTCCTCATGTTCATCCTCATGTTCATCATCATGTTCATCATGTTCATCCTCATGTTCATCCTCATGTTCATCATCATGTTCATCATCATGTTCCTCCTCATGTTCATCATCATGTTCATCATCATGTTCATTATCATGTTCATCATGTTCATCCTCATGTTCATCCTCATGTTCATCCTCATGTTCATCATCATGTTCATCCTAATGTTCATCCTCATGTTCATCATCATGTTCATCCTCATGTTCATCCTCATGTTCATCCTCATGTTCATCATCATGTTCATTATTTTCATAATCATGTTCATTATTTTCATAATCATGTTCATCCTCATCTTCATGTTCATCATCATGTTAATCCTCATGCTCATCATCATGTTCATAATCATGTTCCTGCTCATGTTGATCCTCATGTTCATCATCATGTTCATCCTCATGTTCATCATCATGTTCATCCTCATGCTCATCATCATGTTCATAATCATGTTCCTCCTCATGTTCATCATCATGTTCATCATCATCACATCATCATGGTCCTCCTCATGTTCATCATCATGTTCATCATCATGTTCATCATGTTCATCATTATGTTCATCTCATGTTCATCATCATTTTCATAATCATGTTCATCCTCATGTTCATCCTCATGTTCATCATCATGTTCATCCTCATGTTCATCAGCATGTTCATCATCAAGTTCATCCTCATGTTCATCATCATGTTCATCATCATGTTCATCATGTTCATCATCATGTTCATCAAGTTCATCATCATGTTCATCATCATGTTCATCATCATGCTCCTCCTCATGTTAATCCTCATGTTCATCATCATGCTCCTCCTCATGTTAATCCTCATGTTAATCCTCATGTTCATCATCATGTTCATCCTCATGTTCATCATCATGTTCATCATCATGTTCATCCTCATGTTCATAATCATGTTCATCATCATGTTCCTCCTCTGTTAAATCCTTATGTTCATCATCATGTTCATCATGTTCATCATCATGTTCATCATGTTCATCAATGTTCATCATCATGTTCATCATCATGTTCCTCCTCCCATGTTCATCATCATGTTCATCATCATGTTCTTCATCATGTTCATCATCATGTTCATCCTCATGTTCATCATCATGTTCATAATCATGTTCCTCCTCATGTTCATCATCGTGTTAATCCTCGTGTTCTTCATCATGTTCATCATGTTAATCCTCATGTTCATCAACATGTTCATCATCATGTTCATCCTCATGTTCATCAGCATGTTCATCATCATGTTAATCCTCATGTTCATCATCATGTTCATCATCATGTTCATTCTCATGTTCAACATCATGTTCATCCTCATGTTCATTATCATGTTCATCATCATGTTCATCATCATGTTCATCATCATGTTCATAATCATGTTCATCATCATGTTCATCCTCATGTTCATCCTCATGTTCATCCTAATGTTCATCATCATGTTCATCATCATGTTCATCATGTTTATCATCATGTTCATCATCATGTTCATTCTGTTCCTCATCATGTTCATCATCATGTTCATCATCATGTTCATCCTCATGTTCATCTTCATGTTCATCATCATGTTCATCATCATGTTCATCATCATGTTCCTCCTCATGTTCATCATCATGTTCATCAACATGTTCATCATCATGTTCATCCTCATGTTCATCAGCATGTTCATCATCATGTTCATCCTCATGTTCATCAGCATGTTCATCATCATGTTAATCCTCATGTTCATCATCATGTTCATCATCATGTTCATTCTCATGTTCAACATCATGTTCATCCTCATGTTCATTATCATGTTCATCATCATGTTCATCATCATGTTCTTCATCATGTTCATAATCATGTTCATCATCATGTTCATCCTCATGTTCATCCTCATGTTCATCCTCATGTTCATCATCATGTTCATCATCATGTTCATCATGTTTATCATCATGTTCATCATCATGTTCATTCTGTTCCTCATCATGTTCATCATCATGTTCATCATCATGTTCATCATCATGTTCATCCTCATGCTCATCATCATGTTCATAATCATGTTCCTCCTCATGTTCATCCTCATGTTCATCATCATGTTCATCATGTTCATCCTCATGTTCATCATTGTGTTCATCATCATGTTCATCATCATGTTCCTCCTCATGTTCATTATCATGTTCATCATCATGTTCATTATCATGTTCATCATGTTCATCCTCATGTTCATCCTCATGTTCATCATCATGTTCATCCTCATGTTCATCCTCATGTTCATCATCATGTTCATCCTCATGTTCATCCTCATGTTCATCCTCATGTTCATCATCATGTTCATTATTTTCATCCTCATGTTCATCCTCATCTTCATGTTCATCCTCATGTTCATCCTCATCTTCATCATCATGTTAATCCTCATGCTCATCATCATGTTCATAATCATGTTCCTCCTCATGTTGATCATGTTCATCATCATGTTCATCCTCATGTTCATCATCATGTTCATCGTCATGTTCATCCTCATGTTCATCCTCATGTTCATCCTCAGTTCATCATCATTTTCATCATCATCAACATCATCATGGTCCTCCTCATGTTCATCATCATGTTCATCATCATGTTCCTCCTCATGTTAATCATCATGTTAATCATCATGTTCATCATCATGTTCTTCATGTTCATCATTATGTTCATCCTCATGTTCATCATCATTTTCATAATCATGTTCATCCTCATGTTCATCCTCATGTTCATCATCATGTTCATCCTCATGTTCATCAGCATGTTCATCATCAAGTTCATCCTCATGTTCATCATCATGTTCATCATCATGTTCATCATCATGTTCATCATGTTCATCATCATGTTCATCATGTTCATCATCATGTTCATCATCATGTTCATCATCATGCTCCTCCTCATGTTAATCCTCATGTTCATCATCATGCTCCTCCTCATGTTAATCCTCATGTTAATCCTCATGTTCATCATCATGTTCATCCTCATGTTCATCATCATGTTCATCATCATGTTCATCCTCATGTTCATAATCATGTTCATCATCATGTTCCTCCTCATGTTAATCCTTATGTTCATCATCATGTTCATCATGTTCATCCTCATGTTCATCATGTTCATAATCATGTTCATCATCATGTTCATCATGTTCATCATGTTCATCATCATGTTCCTCCTCATGTTCATCATAATGTTCATCATCATGTTCATCATCATATTCATCATCATGTTCATCATCATGTTCCTCCTCATGTTAATCATCATGTTAATCATCATGCTCCTCCTCATGTTAATCCTCATGTTCATCCTCATGTTCATCCTCATGTTCATCCTCATGTTCATCATGTTCATCATCATGTTCATCATCATGTTCATCATGTTCATCCTAATGTTCATCCTCATGTTCATCCTCATGTTCATCCTCATGTTCATCCTCATGTTCATCAGCATGTTCATCATCATGTTCATCATCATGTTCATCCTCATGCTCATCATCATGTTCATAATCATGTTCCTCCTCATGTTCATCCTCATGTTCATCATCATGTTCATCATGTTCATCCTCATGTTCATCATCATGTTCATCATCATGTTCATCATCATGTTCCTCCTCATGTTCATCATCATGTTCATCATCATGTTCATTATCATGTTCATCATGTTCATCCTCATGTTCATCCTCATGTTCATCCTCATGTTCATCATCATGTTCATCCTCATGTTCATCCTCATGTTCATCATCATGTTCATCCTCATGTTCATCCTCATGTTCATCCTCATGTTCATCATCATGTTCATTATTTTCATAATCATGTTAATTATTTTCATAATCATGTTCATCCTCATCTTCATGTTCATCATCATGTTAATCCTCATGCTCATCATCATGTTCATAATCATGTTCCTGCTCATGTTGATCATGTTCATCATCATGTTCATCCTCATGTTCATCATCATGTTCATCATCATGTTCATCCTCATGTTCATCCTCATGTTCATCCTCAGTTCATCATCATGTTCATCATCATCAACATCATCATGGTCCTCCTCATGTTCATCATCATGTTCATCATCATGTTCATCATGTTCATCATTATGTTCATCCTCATGTTCATCATCATTTTCATAATCATGTTCATCCTCATGTTCATCCTCATGTTCATCATCATGTTCATCCTCATGTTCATCAGCATGTTCATCATCAAGTTCATCCTCATGTTCATCATCATGTTCATCATCATGTTCATCATGTTCATCATCATGTTCATCAAGTTCATCATCATGTTCATCATCATGTTCATCATCATGCTCCTCCTCATGTTAATCCTCATGTTCATCATCATGCTCCTCCTCATGTTAATCCTCATGTTAATCCTCATGTTCATCATCATGTTCATCCTCATGTTCATCATCATGTTCATCATCATGTTCATCCTCATGTTCATAATCATGTTCATCATCATGTTCCTCCTCATGTTAATCCTTATGTTCATCATCATGTTCATCATGTTCATCATCATGTTCATCATGTTCATCATGTTCATCATCATGTTCATCATCATGTTCCTCCTCATGTTCATCATCATGTTCATCATCATGTTCTTCATCATGTTCATCATCATGTTCATCCTCATGTTCATCATCATGTTCATAATCATGTTCCTCCTCATGTTCATCATCATGTTAATCCTCATGTTCTTCATCATGTTCATCATGTTAATCCTCATGTTCATCAACATGTTCATCATCATGTTCATCCTCATGTTCATCAGCATGTTCATCATCATGTTAATCCTCATGTTCATCATCATGTTCATCATCATGTTCATTCTCATGTTCAACATCATGTTCATCCTCATGTTCATTATCATGTTCATCATCATGTTCATCATCATGTTCATCATCATGTTCATAATCATGTTCATCATCATGTTCATCCTCATGTTCATCCTCATGTTCATCCTAATGTTCATCATCATGTTCATCATCATGTTCATCATGTTTATCATCATGTTCATCATCATGTTCATTCTGTTCCTCATCATGTTCATCATCATGTTCATCATCATGTTCATCCTCATGTTCATCTTCATGTTCATCATCATGTTCATCATCATGTTCATCATCATGTTCCTCCTCATGTTCATCATCATGTTCATCAACATGTTCATCATCATGTTCATCCTCATGTTCATCAGCATGTTCATCATCATGTTCATCCTCATGTTCATCAGCATGTTCATCATCATGTTAATCCTCATGTTCATCATCATGTTCATCATCATGTTCATTCTCATGTTCAACATCATGTTCATCCTCATGTTCATTATCATGTTCATCATCATGTTCATCATCATGTTCTTCATCATGTTCATAATCATGTTCATCATCATGTTCATCCTCATGTTCATCCTCATGTTCATCCTCATGTTCATCATCATGTTCATCATCATGTTCATCATGTTTATCATCATGTTCATCATCATGTTCATTCTGTTCCTCATCATGTTCATCATCATGTTCATCACCATGTTCATCATCATGTTCATCCTCATGCTCATCATCATGTTCATAATCATGTTCCTCCTCATGTTCATCCTCATGTTCATCATCATGTTCATCATTGTGTTCATCATCATGTTCATCATCATGTTCCTCCTCATGTTCATTATCATGTTCATCATCATGTTCATTATCATGTTCATCATGTTCATCCTCATGTTCATCCTCATGTTCATCATCATGTTCATCCTCATGTTCATCCTCATGTTCATCATCATGTTCATCCTCATGTTCATCCTCATGTTCATCCTCATGTTCATCATCATGTTCATTATTTTCATCCTCATGTTCATCCTCATCTTCATGTTCATCCTCATGTTCATCCTCATCTTCATCATCATGTTAATCCTCATGCTCATCATCATGTTCATAATCATGTTCCTCCTCATGTTGATCATGTTCATCATCATGTTCATCCTCGTGTTCATCATCATGTTCATCATCATGTTCATCCCTCATGTTCATCCTCATGTTCATCCTCAGTTCATCATCATTTTCATCATCATCAACATCATCACTGGTCCTCCTCATGTTCATCATCATGTTCATCATCATGTTCCTCCTCATGTTAATCATCATGTTAATCATCATGTTCATCATCATGTTCTTCATGTTCATCATTATGTTCATCCTCATGTTCATCATCATTTTTCATAATCATGTTCATCCTCATGTTCATCCTCATGTTCATCATCATGTTCATCCTCATGTTCATCAGCATGTTCATCATCAAGTTCATCCTCATGTTCATCATCATGTTCATCATCATGTTCATCATCATGTTCATCATGTTCATCATCATGTTCATCATGTTCATCATCATGTTCATCATCATGTTCATCATCATGCTCCTCCTCATGTTAATCCTCATGTTCATCATCATGCTCCTCCTCATGTTAATCCTCATGTTAATCCTCATGTTCATCATCATGTTCATCCTCATGTTCATCATCATGTTCATCATCATGTTCATCCTCATGTTCATAATCATGTTCATCATCATGTTCCTCCTCATGTTAATCCTTATGTTCATCATCATGTTCATCATGTTCATCCTCATGTTCATCATGTTCATAATCATGTTCATCATCATGTTCATCATGTTCATCATGTTCATCATCATGTTCCTCCTCATGTTCATCATAATGTTCATCATCATGTTCATCATCATGTTCATAATCATGTTCCTCCTCATGTTCATCATCATGTTAATCCTCATGTTCTTCATCATGTTCATCATGTTCATCCTCATGTTCATCATCATGTTCATCCTCATGTTTATCAGCATGTTCATCATCATGTTAATCCTCATGTTCATCATCATGTTCATCATCATGTTCATTATCATGTTCAACATCATGTTCATCCTCATGTTCATTATCATGTTCATCATCATGTTCATCATCATGTTCATCATCATGTTCATAATCATTTTCATTATCATGTTCATCCTCATGTTCATCCTCATGTTCATCATCATGTTCATCATGTTTATCATCATGTTCATCATCATGTTCATTCTGTTCCTCATCATGTTCATCATCATGTTCATCATCATGTTCATCGGCATGTTCATCATCATGTTAATCTTCATGTTCATCATCATGTTCATCATCATGTTCATCCTCATGTTCAACATCATGTTCATCCTCATGTTCATTATCATGTTCATCATCATGTTCATCATCATGTTCATCCTCATGTTCATCCTCGTGTTCATCATCATGTTCATTATCATGTTCATCATCATGTTCATCATCATGTTCATCCTCATGTTCATCCTCATGTTCATCATGTTCATCATCATGTTCATCATCATGTTCATCATCATGTTCATCATCATGTTCATCATGTTCATCATGTTCCTCATCATGTTCATCATCATGTTCATCATCATGTTCATCCTCATGTTCTTTCATCATGTTCATCATCATGTTCATCCTCATGTTCATCCTCATGTTCATCATCATGTTCATCGTCATGTTCATTATCATGTTCATCATCATGTTCATCATCATGTTCATCATCCTGTTCATCATCATGTTCATCATCATGTTCATCCTCATGATCATCATCATGTTCATCCTCATGTTCATTATCATGTTCATCATCATGTTCATCATCATGTTCATCATCATGTTCATCATCATGTTCATCCTCATGTTCATTATCATGTTCATCATCATGTTCATCATCATGCTAATCCTCATGTTCATCATCATGTTCATCATCATGTTCATCATCATGTTCATCATCCTGTTCATCATCATGTTCATCATCATGTTAATCATCATGTTCATCATCATGTTCATCATCATGTTCATCCTCATATTCATCATCATGTTCATCATCATGTTCATCATCATGTGTCAGGATGTCATTGAAAGCCACTCCCATGTAGATGATAATGAAGTAAGTAATAATTGAGTTTCTCTCAGCAGGCAGCAGCCTGCTGGTTCAGACTCTATGGCTTGTGGAAATACAAAGCCCTGGTGTGGTTCTGGTGTGGTTCTGTAGGAGAACACACAGGTCTATAGAGCCTAGAGATTTACTCCACTTTTCCATCTTCATGAAATACTCAACATGTGAAATACCCATGGAATTCAAAGACAGACAAGCTGACAGACAAACAGACAGACAGACAGAGAGACAGACAGACAGACAGACAGACAGACAGACAGACAGACAGACAGACAGACAGACAGACAGACAGACAGACAGACAGACAGACAGACAGACAGACAGACAGACAGACAGGCAGACTGACAGACAGGCAGACAGGCAGACAGAGAAATAGACAGACAGACAGACAGACAGACAGACAGACAGACAGACAGACAGACAGACAGACAGACAGACAGACAGACAGACAGAAAGACAGAAATACAGGCAGAAATACAGGCAGACAGACACAGACTAACAGACAGGCAGACAGACAGAGAAACAGTCAGACAGACAGACAGACAGACAGACAATAAGACAGACAGAAAGACAGGCAGACAGAACAACAGACACATACTGACAGACAGGCAGACAGAGAAACAGACAGGCAGACAGACAGGCAGACAGACAGACAGACAGAAATACAGACAGACAGACAGACAGACAGACAGACAGACAGACAGACAGACAGACAGACAGACAGACAGACAGACAGACAGACAGACAGACAGACAGACAGACACAGACATAAAGACAGTGGTTGGTGAAGCTTGGTAAAAAAGCTGTTTAATCTCTCCCTGCATGGATTCTATCACAAGTAAAAAAGCTGTTTAATCTCTCCCTGCATGGATTCTATGAAAGTAAAAAAGCAGTTTCCTCTCTCCCTGCATGGATTCTATGAAAGTAAAAGCAGTTTCCTCTCTCACTGCATGAAGCGGATCAGTGGAATGGTATCAAATACATAAAACACATGGTTTCCATGGTTTCCATGTGTTTGATGCCATTCCATTTTCCATTCCATCCATTATTATGAGCTGTCCTCCCCTCAGCAGCCTCCACTGAAGTACAAGCACCCATTTCATTACTCTGGGCCCAAACCCGCACTGATGTAATGGATGCATCTCATGCTACACAGTGATGTCTGAATTAAGATCCTCTGTAGCAGAACAGTGGCCCCCATAGCACAGTGTGGCTAATCGCTATCTGCTAGCCGTTCTCTGGCTCTAGTCCCTTCACTGTCATTCATTAGCTTAGCAGTTAGCCGTTGCTAGCTCCACAGGATGTAATTGTTTGGGTTTTCTGTGGCAGTTTGGGCTCGTTTGAGCAGCTGGGGTTTTATTAGGATAGTTGAGCTTGAGTGCTCAGCTCTGGGGTAAGACACACACACACACACACACACACACACACACACACACACACACACACACACACACACACACACACACACACACACACACACACACACACACACACACACACACACACACACACACACACACACACACACACACACACACACACACACACACACACACACACACACACACACACACACACACACACACACACACACACACACACACACACACACACACATACACACACACACACACACACACACACACACACACACACACATACACACACACACACACACACACACACACATACACACACACACACACACACACACACACACACACACACACACACACACACACACACACACACACACACACACACACACACACACACACACACACACACACACACACACACACACACATACACACACACACACACACACACACACACACACACACACACACACACACACACACACATACACACACACACACACACACACACACACATACACACACACACACACACACACACACACACACATACACACACACACACACACACACACACACACACACACACACACACACACAGACAGACAGACACACACACACACACACACACACACACATACATACACACACACACACACACACACACACACACACACACACACACACACACAGACAGACAGACACACACACACACACACACACATACACACACACACACACACACACACACACACACACATACACACACACACACACACAGACAGACAGACACACAAGAGCACACACACAGAAACACACAGACACTCAAGCATATCCACACAGGGTCAAAGCTATGGAGTTAGATGTGACATCATACATTCATTCTAGCATAGAATACAAACACCTCCCACATACCCACACACAGATGAACACACACACACAAATGACATAGAATGAATAATTAGATTGTTCTCTACAATATTATAAACTTTAATATATTTGCAGTGGCGACCCGTCATTCAGGGCAGGTTGGGTAGAGCAAAAAAAACTTTGGAACCACATATGGTAGAGACATGAGGTTTGGACTGTTGTTTCTCTGACAGAATTTTCTATTGAATGGACATGGTTTGTATAAACCTTGAATGAATGAATCATTTTACGGGTGAACTGAAGAAGTATCAGTTACTTTGTGTGTCATCAAGGTACTGCATTTAGACAGACTCTGACACACACACACACACATATTAACACACACACACACACATATATTAACACACACACACATATATTAACACACACACACACACATATTAACACACACACACACACACACTATTAACACACACACACACACATATTAACACACACACACACACACATATTAACACACACACACATATTAACACAGACACACACACATATTAACACACACACACACACATATAAACACACACACACACACACATATTAACACACACACACACACACATATTAACACACACACACACACACACATTAACACACACACACATATATTAACACACACACACACACACACATATTAACACACACACACACACACACACATATTAACACACACACACACATATTAACACACACACACACACACATATTAACACACACACACATATTAACACACACACACACACACACACACACATATTAACACACACACACATATTAACACACACCCACACGTATTGCTGTGGTATGCTTCCTGTATTATGTTAGCCGGGTGATAGTACCACTCTCTCTCCTGTGTCTCTCCTGATAAAGGTTCAGATCATCTACATGACTGAAGCACCGCTGCCATCTACTGTCTGTCTCTCTGAGTCTCTCTCTGTTTTCATTCTCACACTGTCTTCTCTTCCTCTCCCTCTCTCTCAGCAGCGGCTTAGAGAAGATCTGATACATTAATAATAATAATAATAATAATAATAACAATAATAATAATAATAATAATAATAATAATAAAGCCATTTAGCAGACGCTTTTTACCCAAAGCGACTTACAGTCATGCGTGCATACATTTTTGTGTATGGGTGGTCCCGGGATCGAACCCACTACCTTGGCGTTACCTTGCGTTACAAGCGCCGTGCTCTACCAGCTGAGACATTAGTCGGGACATGGACTCTACGAGGTGTCGAAAGGATTCCACAGGGATGCTGGCCCATGTTGACTCCAATGCTTCCACACGGGAAACTGTTGAGCGAGAAAAACCCAGCAGCGTTGCAGTTCTTGACACACTCAAACCGGTGCGCCTGGCACATAATACCATACCTCGTTCAAAGGCACATAAATCTTTTGTCTTGCCCATTCACCCACTGAATGGCACACATACACAATCCATGTCTTAAAAATCCTTCTTTAACCTGTCTCCTCCCCTTCATCTATACTGATTGAAGTGGATTTAACAAGTCAATCAATCAATCAATTTTATTTTATATAGCCCTTCTTACATCAGCTAATATCTCGAAGTGCTGTACAGAAACCCAGCCTAAAACCCCAAACAGCTAGTAATGCAGGTGTAGAAGCACGGTGGCTAGGAAAAACTCCCTAGAAAGGCGAAAGCCTAGGAAGAAACCTAGAGAGGAACCAGGCTATGAGGGGTGGCCAGTCCTCTTCTGGCTGTGCCGGGTGGAGATTATAACAGAACCATGCCAAGATGTTCAAAAATGTTCATAAGTGACAAGCATGGTCAAATAATAATCAGGAATAAATCTCAGTTGGCTTTTCATAGCCGATCATTAAGAGTTGAAAACAGCAGGTCTGGGACAGGTAGGGGTTCCATAACCGCAGGCAGAACAGTTGAAACTGGAATAGCAGCAAGGCCAGGCGGACTGGGGACAGCAAGGAGTCACCACGGACGGTAGTCCCGACGTATGGTCCTAGGGCTCAGGTCTCTCAGTTGGCTTTTCATAGCCGATCATTAAAGAGTTGAAAACAGCAGGTCTGGGACAGGTAGGGGTTTCGTAGCCGCAGGCAGAGACAGATTGAAACTGGAATAGCAGCAAGGCCAGGCGGACTGGGGACAGCAAGGTGTCATCATGCCCGGTAGTCCTGACGTATGGTCCTAGGGCTCAGGTTCTCAGAGAGAAAGAGAGAACGAGAGAATTAGAGAGAGCATACTTAAATTCACACAGGACACTGGATAAGACAGGAGAAGTACTCAGGTATAACCAACTAACCCCAGCCCCGACACATAAACTACTGCAGCATAAATACTGGAGGCTGAGACAGGAGCGGTCCGAGACACTGTGGCCCCATCCGAAGAAACCCCGGACAGGGCCAAACAGGAAGGATATAACCCCACCCACTCCGCCAAAGCACAGCCCCCGCACCACTAGAGGGATATCCCCAACCACCAACACAATCCTGAGACAAGGCCGAGTATAGCCCACAGAGGTCTCCACCACAGCACAAACCAAGGGGGCGCCAACCCAGACAGGAAGATCACGTCAGTAACTCAACCCCACTCAAGTGACGCACCCCTCCCAGGGACGGCATGAAAGAGCACCAGCAAGCCAGTGACTCAGCCCCTGCAACAGGGTTAGAGGCAGAGAACCCCAGTGGAGAGGGGGAACCGGCCCGGCAGAGACAGCAAGGGCTGTCGTTGCTCCAGCCTTTCCGTTCACCTTCACACTCCTGGGCCAGACTACACTCAATCATATGACCTACTGAAGAGATAAGTCTTCAGTAAAGACTTAAAGGTTGAGACCGAGTCTGCCGTCTCTCACATGGGTAGGCAGACTGTTCCATAAAAATGGAGATCTATAGGAGAAAGCCCTGCCTCCGCTGTTTGCTTAGAAATTCTAGGGACAATTAGGGAGGCCTGCGTCTTGTGACCGTAGCATACGTATTGGTATGTGCGGCAGGACCAACTCGGAAAGATAGGTAGGAGCAAGCCCATGTAACGCTTTATAGGTTAGCAGTAAAACCTTGAAATCAGCCCTTGCCTTAACAGGAAGCCAGTGTAGGGAAGCTAGCACTGGAGTAATATGATCAAATTTCTTGGTTCTAGTCAGGATTCTAGCAGCCGTATTTAGCACTAACAAGTTTATTTAGTGCTTTTATCCGAGTAGCCGGAAAATAGAGCATTGCAGTAGTCTAACCTAGGAGTAACAAATGCATGGATTAATTTTTTCTGCATCATTTTTGGACAGAAAATTTCTGATTTTTGCAATGTTACGTAGATGGAAAAAAGCTGTCCTTGAAACAGTCTTGATATGTTCGCTCAAAAGAGATCAGGGTCAAGAGTAACACCGAGGTCCTTCACAGTTTTATTTGAGACGACTTTACAACCATCTAGATGAATTGTCAGATTTAACAGAAGATCTCTTTGTTTCTTGGGACCTAGAACAAGCATCTCTGTTTTGTCCGAGTTTAAAGTAAAAGTTTTCAGCCATCCACTTCCTTATGTCTGAAACACAGGCTTCTAGCGAGGGCAATTTTGGGGCTTCACCATGTTTCATTGAAATGTACAGCTGTGTGTCATCCGCATAGCAGTGAAAGTTAACATTATGTTTTCGAATAACATCCCCAAGAGGTAAAATATAGTGAAAACAATAGTGGTCCTAAACCGAAACCTTGAGGAACACCGAAATGTACAGTTGATTTGTCGAGGACAGACCATTCACAGAGACAAACTGATATCTTTCCGACAGGTAGGATCTAAACCAGGCCAGAACTTGTCCCGTGTAGACCAATTTGGGTTTCCAGTCTCTCCAAAAAGAATGTGGTGATCGATGGTGTCAAAGGCAGCACTAAGGTCTAGTAGCACGAGGACAGATGCAGAGCCTCGGTCTGACGCCATTAAAAGGTCATTTACCACCCTTCACAAGTGCAGTCTCAGTGCTATGATGGGGTCTAAAACCAGACTGAAGCATTTCGTATACATTGTTTGTCTTCAGAAAGGCAGTGAGTTGCTGCGCAACAGCTTTTTCTAAAATTTTTTGAGAGGAATGGAAGATTCCGATATAGGCCGATAGTTTTTTATATTTTTCGGGTCAAGGTTTTGGCTTTTTCAAGAGAGGCTTTATCACTGCCACTTTTAGTGAGTTTGGTACACATCCGGTGGATAGAGAGCTGTTTATTATGTTCGAACATAGGAGGGCCAAGCACAGGAAGCAGCTCCTTCAGCAGTTTAGTAGGAATAGGATCCAGTATGCAGCTTGAAGGTTTAGAGGCCATGATTATTTTCATCATTGTGTCAAGAGATATAGTACTAAAACACTTAAGTGTCTCCCCGATCCCAGGCCCTCGCAGAGTGTGCAGATCCAGGACAGCTAAGCCCTGGAGGAATACGCAGATTCAAAGAGGAGTCCGTAATTTGCTTTCTAATGGTCATGATCTTTTCCTCAAAGAAGTTCATGAATTTATCACTGCTGAAGTGAAAGCCATCCTCTCTTGGGAATGCTGCTTTTTAGTTAGCTTTGCAACAGTATCAAAAAGAAATTTTGGATTGTTCTTATTTTCCTCAATTAAGTTGGAAAAGTAGGATGATCGAGCAGCAGTGAGGGCTCTTCGGTCACTGCACGGTACTGTCTTTCCAAGCTAGTTGGAAGACTTCCAGTTTGGTGTGGCGCCATTTCCGTTCCAATTTCCTGGAAGCTTGCTTCAAAGCTCGGGTATTTTCTGTATACCAGGGAGCTAGTTTCTTATGACAAATGTTTTTCGTTTTTAGGGGTGCAACTGCATCTAGGGTATTGCAAGGTTAAATTGAGTTCCTCAGTTAAGTGGTTAACTGATTTTT
>NW_025538942.1:0-15700 GCF_020615455.1 Coregonus clupeaformis | reverse complement strand
ATAAATGGAGACGGTGTTGACCATGACGCCGCTCTACATATATCCTTGTTATGATTTAACTGGATAAGAACCCAAATGCAGACAAGTACACCAAGCCAGAGAAGTTTTAACAGGTTTATTTACAATGTTCAAAGTCCAGGTTTCCAAATATAGGGGAAGAGCAAGTCCAGGTACAGGGAGGGTAACAGATCCAGATCAGGGGAGGTGTGGTACCGTATGTCCTAGTGTCCGTGGTGAGTCCAAAAGAGAGGTCCGGTAATGGAGAGCAGGATGGTGGTGGCAGAGTGAAGCGGAGGCAGGAGTCAGGTTCCAAATATCTGTGGCACAGGAGAAAACGTAAATAGAACAGACCAAAAACACAAAGAGCAAAAATAACCAGGTTGAGTCGGCAGCGAGACTAACATGGTCGTCTTGACTATGATCGACGATGAGTGGTAAGTTTGACCGGGTCTTAAAGGCTGAGGTGGTTATGGTGAATGAGCTGCAGCTGGAACCTGACTCCCGCACACCAGACTTCACTCTGCAATCAAGGACAGACAGAGGGGGAGGGAGAGAGCAGAGAGAGCTACCTATCAGCAGTAGCCCCTAACAGTACCCCCTCTACGGACGCCACCTGGCGGCCGACGGGTTACTCGGGATGTAACCTATGAAACTCTCGGACCAGACAGGATCCACAATGAAGCTCCTGGGCACCCAGGAACGCCTCGGGACCATAACCCTCCCAATCCACCAGGTACTGGAAACCACGACCTCGGCGCGAACATCCAGAAGTCGCCGGACAGTGTAGACCGACCCCCACCCACGATCCTGGGCGGAGGAGGGGGACGAGAGGGCGGGCACAAAGGGCTAACCGACACAGGCTTAATCTGGGAAACATGAAAGGTGGAATGAACCCGTAGAGAGGCAGGAAGCTGTAGCTTAACCGCAAAGAGGGTTAACAATAGACAGATCTTGAACGGTCCCTATAAAACGAGGCGCCATCTTCTTAGACTCCACCTTCAATGGAAGGTCCCGTGACTTCAGCCATACCTCTTGACCAGGAGAGTAACCGGGAGCCTGGGACCGGTGACGGTTGGCTTGCCTCTGCATATGTACGCGAAGCTCGGGACAGAGCTACCCTGGCCTTCCTCCAGACCTTGAAGCAGCGGCGCATGTGGGACTGCACCGAGGGAACCGCAAGTTCCCTCTCTTGGGAAGGGAACAGGGGAGGTTGAAGTAACCCAGAGCACACAGAAAAGGAGACAAACCAGAGGAAGGTTAGTCAAGGTGTTATGAGCATATTCCACCCAGGGGAGCATGGAGCTCCATGACCCAGGGTTAGACCCAGTGACACAGCGAAGAGCGGTCTCCATCCCTGGTTCGCTCTCGGCTTGCCCGTTGGTCTGGGGGTGATATCCAGAGGACAGGCTGGATGTAATGCCCAAAGCTTTACAGAAAGCTTTCCACACCTGGGAGGCAAACTGGGGACCCCTGTCAGAGACAATATCCGTGGGTAGACCATGAGAGCGGAACACATGTTCAACCAAAATATCAGCCGTCTCTCTGGCAGTGGGCAGTTTAGGTAGGGCCAAAAATGAGCGAATTTCCAGAAAAACGATCAATCACCGTAAGAATGACAGTCTTACCAGACGAGGGGGGAATCCAGTGACAAAATCCACTAGCGATATGCGACCAGGGCCGGCTGGGTATAGGTAGAGTCGAGATGACCAGCGCTGGCCTGGGTGGAGTTTTTACCTTCTTGCAGGCACATACCGTACAAGCAGCAATGAAGGCTCGAGTGTCCGCCTCCATCGTGGCCCACCAGAACTTCCGCCGCACAAAGTCAGGGTCCGCGAAACTCCAGGGTGACAGGTAAGGGGAGACAGTGAGCCCACTGAAGTACCTGGGAGCGAGCAGACTCAGGGACAAACATCCGGTTCAGGAGGACCTCCCAGGGTCAGCTTGATGATGTTGAGCCTGTCTCAACAATCCTCGATGTCACATGTGATGACTGCAATACTGCAGGTAGGAGGCAAAATGGGTTCAGGGTTACTACCAGTATCAACAGCCGAATGAACACGAGACAGGGAAGCGTCCAGGCTTGACGTTGCGTGACCCAGGACGGTAAGATACCAGAGAAAAAATTGAATCTCCCAAAAAATAGGCCCACCTGGCTTGGACGGGGTTGAGCGGACTTCGCTGACTGGAGTAAGCCAGATTCTATGATCCGTCCAAACGATGAAGGGTTGTTCCGCTTCTCCAACCAATGTCGCCATCTCAGAGCCAGCTTAACGGGCGAGCAGTTCACGATTTCAACATCAGTAATTCCTCTCTGCCTCGAGAAAGTTTCCTTGAGAGAAAAGCACAGGGATGCAGTTTGTTATCTTCAGGAGAACGTTGAGACAACACTGCACCTACCCCAGTGTCGGATGCATCCACCTCCACGACAAACTGGCGGTCGGGGTCCGGCTGCATCAGAATGGGAGCCGAGGCGAAGCGATGTTTCAGTTCTTCGAACGCTGATTCGGCCCCTTCATTCCAAGCGAACGGTCGTGAGATGGAGGTGAGCGTGAGTGGCGCGCAATGCGGCTGTAGTCCTTGATGAACCTCCTATAGAAGTTCGCAAACCCCAGGAATCGTTGAAGTTGTTTTTGGTAGAGGGAGCTGGCCAGTCCGTGACAGCAGAGATCTAGCTGGGTCCATCCGCAACTCCCCTGAGCTATGATGCTAACCCAAAAAGAGGTCTCAGACACATGAAATTCACATTTCTCCATCTTCACAAACAGTTTGTCTCAACAACCTTTTGCAACACCTGGCGCACATGCAGTTCATGTTCCTATGGGGAGGACTCTGAGAAAATCAAGATATCATCCAGATAGACAAAAACAAACCGATTCAACATGTCCCGAAGGACATCATTGACTAGTGCCTTGGAAAAAACAGCAGGGGCATTGGACAACCCAAAAGGCATAACCAGATACTCAAATGTCCCAAGGGTGTGTTGAAGGCAGTCTTCCCATTCATCACCCATACGAATGCGAACCAGGTGATACGCATTTCGTAGATCCAGTTTCGAAAGATGGTAGCACCATGAAGGAGGGGAAAAGCAGAATTAATCAAAGGCAGAGAATACTTGTTCTTAATGGTGATGTTGTTAAGTCCACGGTAATCAATACAGGGTCTGAGGGTCTTATCCTTCTTAGCAACAAAAAAGAATCCCGCTACAGGTGACGAGGAAGGACGCATAATACCTGCCGCCAAGGAGTCCCGAATGTAGTTCTCCATAGCCTCCGTCTCCGGCCGGGAGAGATTGTACAGGCGACTGCTGGGGGAGCGGGGCTCCTGGCTGGAGGTCAATGGCGCGAGTCGTAAGGCCGGTGAGGAGGAAGAGAAGTAGCTCTGTGTTTGCAGAAAACGGATGCCAGGTCATGATACAGTCAGGAACAGCAGAAAGATCCATCGGACTCAGTGGAGGTTGAGGCACAGTACTGGCAGGAGTCTGAGCAGAACACAAACAATTCACATGACAAAATGTGCTCCATGAAACAATGCTACCTGTCACCCAATCAATGTGTGGATTGTGTTTTATGAGCCAGGGGATACCAAGGACCAGGGGAGTCTGTGGGCAGTCGATAATATGGAATTGAATGTTCTCCTGATGATTTCCCGACACTCTAAGACAAACAGGAACAGTCTGATGGGTAATGCGGGTCAACAATTGTCCATTTAGACCCTTAGCCTGCAGCGGACAGTCCATAGGAACAGTCTCCAAATCCATTTGTTGAGCCCACTCTCTATCCAAAAGCTTTCGCCGGCACCAGAGTCAATCAGCGCACTAACAGAGAAATTCTGGGACTGCCACTGGAGGGATGCCTGGAGCAGAATGCGGGGAGAAGAGGAAGAATCGCTGCTCGGCTCACCAAAACTTCTCCCATTAATGATGAGCCGGCCCTTTTCCCGGACGAACTGGGCAGGAAGGAACGAAATGACCAGCTTCTCCACAATACAGGCAGACCCGAGCCTGAATACGACGCGGTACGCTCCTGAGGACAACCGTGCCGCACCCACCTCCATGGCCGGTTCAGTGCTCCGTAAATTCGACTGGGAAGACACGGCTCTCTCCGTAGGGACGATGCAGGGAGGAGTTTGTTGATGACAGACAGGTTGCTTGGAACTAACACTCCTCTCCAGGGCGGCGCTCCCGAATCCGGGATTATCCAACCTGATAGTGAGGAAGCAAGATTATCCAGCGTAGGGGCGATTCATCATATGACACCAATTCATCTTTTAAGGTCTCAGACAAAGCATTGATGAACACCCTTGTAATGCCTCGTCATTCCAACCACTCACTGCTGCTAAAGTCCGAAACTCCACTGCCATCTCCGCCACACTACGAGCCCCTGCCGAAGAGAAAACAGCCGTTTCGCAGCCTCCTTGTCCTCGACGGGGTGGTCAAAAACCTTCCTCATCTCCGTGGTGAAGGCAACGTAAGCGTTGCAAATGTCCGACTGACTCTCCCAGACCCGCGGATCCCCAGGCACGAGCGGAACTGCTAGTAGAGTTGATAAGGTAGGCAATACGGGCCTGAGGCGTAGGTGAGGGGCTGTTGTTCAAACACTAACGAGCATTGAGTCAAAAATCGCCACAGGTTCCCATGTTTCCCGTCATAGCGCTCTGGAGCAGGAACAAAAGGCTCTCTGATCTGGGCTGAAGGGGTAGGGGCAAGACACTTGATTGGAGAGTAATTGAACCTGATTAAGCAGCACCTGATTGTCCTCAGCAATCGTTTTAAACAGGGTATCATGTTGGCCAAGTAAAATGCCCTGATTGGCTATGGCAGTCCAAATTTGAGTGCACTCTGGGGTGGTATCCGAGCTGTCTGCTGGGTTCATGTTGGTCCAGATCATACTGTTATGATTTAACTGAATAAGAACCCAAATGCAGACAAGTACACCAAGCCAGAGAAGTTTTAACAGGTTTATTTAACAATGTTCAAAGTCCAGGGTTTCCAAATATAGGGGAAGAGCAAGTCCAGATACAGGGGAGGGTAACAGATCCAGATCAGGGCAGGTGTGGTACCGTAATGTCCCTAGTGTCCGTGGTGAGTCCAAAAGAGAGGTCCGTTGGAGAGAGCAGGATGGTGGTGGCAGGAGTGAAGCGGAGGCAGAGTCAGGTTCCAAATATCTGTGGCACAGGAGAAAACGTAAATAGAACAGAACCAAAAACACAAAGAGCAAAAATAACCAGGTTGAGTCGGCAGCGAGACTAACATGGTCGTCTTGACTATGATCTGACGATGAGTGGTAAGTTTGACCGGGTCTTAAAGGCTGAGGTGATTATGGTGAATGAGCTGCAGCTGGAACCCTGACTCCCGCACACCAGACTTCACTCCTGCAATCAAGGACAGACAGAGGGGAGGGAGAGAGCAGAGAGAGCTACCTATCAGCAGTAGGCCTAACAATCCTCTACCCCTGTTCCTCTGAAAAGGGCAGTAGAAGCTGCTACTCCATGAGTGGAGTGAGCTCTGATACCCTGAGGCAACTGTCGCCCTGCTGCCTCATAAGCTATCTCAATGCCTTCACAAAGCCAATGAGATAGACGCTGTTTGAAAGTGGTCTACCTAGTGAGCCGCACCGTGACACACAAACAGCGAGGCGATGACCTTCGCTGCTGTGCGCTCAACATAACACGCCAAGGCGCGTACTGGCACAGGCGATGGAGCCTTTCCTCACTCCTCTCCCTATGAGGAGGGGGAGAAAAGCCCACGGTCTGTGATCTATAGAACTCTTAATAACCTTCGGCACAAATGCCGGGTTAGGACGCAACACCCCGCTCTGCTCAGATCGCCATTAATGGCTAGGCAGTCGGGTCTCGTTGAAAGAGCACACAAATCACTGACACGCTCAGCAGTAGTCAAAGCGAGCAACAGTGCCGTCTTCACAGACATCTTGAGTGGGTAGATTCAATGGCTCGAACGACGACTTACATAGCGCTTCGAGTACCAAAGCCAAATCCCACTGAGGAAGCGTGGCTCTAGGTGTTGGCCTAAGCCGCCGCGTTCCCGAATAGGAAAAGCTTTCACTAGAGGGTGGCTAAAGACATTGTCTCTGCCAAACCCTCGTGACAAGCTGAAATTGCGCTGCAAACACTTTAATGGTAGCGGGCGATTTCTGCTTATCAAACATAAGCTGTAGGAAAGAGAGAATACTCACCGCCTGACAGCTCATGGGGTCTACACCTTGTGTGACACACCATTGTGAAAACACGTTCCATCTACTGGCATACATCTTAGAAGTGGAACTGGCACGTGAACCCTGTATGGTCCTGATCACTGCATCAGATAACCCACGGTGCTCTAGCCTGTCCCTCTCAGCAGCCAGGCCTTCAGTGGTTGGCCGATTATGGGCAACTGCCCTACTCGTGCCCGGCTGAGACAACGCGTCTCGTCGAGTGTGGAATTGGCCAAGGTGGCGAATAATCAACATCTGACTCTCTCCGCAGAAACCAAGGAAGCCCCTGGGGCGATCGGGGGCTATCAATATCACTGATAGCCGTCCTGACCTCACCCTGGCTAACAGTGGGAGAATGCAGGACAGCGGAGGGAATGCATAGAAGAACTCTCGCCACGGGTGGTGCGCAAAAGCGCCTCTTCCCAGTGGTGGTTCGCTGTTCCCTCAAAGAGAACCATAGGCATTGCGTCTACGCGTGATGCTCGAAAGATCCAACTCGGCTCTCCCGAACTGTTCCCAAATTTTGAGAACAATGTCCGGATGCAGACACCACTCGGTCGTCTCGAGGAACCCTCTTGACATGAGGTCTGCTCCCTCGTTCAAGTAGCCCGGAATGTGTGCGCTCTCAATGAGCGAAGGGCCGTGAGCCCACAGCCACAATTCCTCTGCCGCCGATGAGAGCAGAGACCGACTCCTCCTGGCCGATTTATGTGGGCTACTGTGGTCTGGTTGTCTGACCAGACCAGCACATCGCGACCCCGAAGGGTAGACGCAAAGTGGGTCAAAACCAGTCGAACCGTTTCCAACTCCAAGAGGTTGATGTAGCACTCGAAAGAGGCCACACACCTCCTATCGCTTGGGTCTGACATGTCCCTCCCCATCCAGTCAGAGACGCATCTGTGAACACTGGGATGTAAGAGGACACTTTGCCTATCGGGACACCGTGCGTGAGAACGCGCGGGTTTCTCCAATAGTTCAGATCTACCCTGAGCGAGGGGGGAACCACCACCAACCGATGACGTTGACGCAATGGGTCTAGTCTTAGTTGGGCAAACCATCGCTGCATCCTGCGCATGTGCAGGGAGTCCCAGCGAACCACAGAGTGGGCTGACGACATGAGACCCAAAAGTGACATGATCGACAGCGCCGTCACGTGGTGATTCGGACGACACTTCCTCAGGGCTAGCAACAAGGCTACCCTTCTGGGTCAAAATTCGAGCCCTCATCATTACAGTGTCTAGCTGTATCCCCAGGTAGACAATCTGATGACTGGGCCAGGGCGCACTCTTTTTCCAATTCACAGCGAACCCCAGACGTGTGAGATGAATCACTGTCTGTGTTGTGTGAGTGATCGCGCTCTGCTGACAGGGCGAGAACCAGTAGGTCGTCTAGGTAGGCTAGTAGCCGTATTCCCTGACGACGCAACGGTTCCAATGCCGCCTCCACACACTTGGAAAACGTGCGAGGTGCCAGGGCGTACCCAAATGGCATCCTCGTGTATTTGTACGCCACCCCTTGAAAGGCAAAATCACAGAAACTTCCTGTGACCCGGCTGTACCGGCACATGAAAGTACGCGTCCTTTAGGTCTATGCTTGTACAAAAGTATCCTTTCTGGACACATTCCAGCAAGACGTTTTGTCGTTAGCATTCGAAAGGGCCGTTTGGTTTACGCTCTCGTTGAGAATGCGTAAATCCAATATTGGCCTCATTCCCCCATCTTTTTGGGCACCAGGAAGTAGGGCGAATATAGCCCCTTGTTCCTTTGCTCCTGGGGAACCACTGTGACCAGCCTCCTTCGCCAAAAGTTCCGTAATCTCTGAAATCAGAGCGGCCACTTTTTCGGGCGTTTTCATCACCGTCTCCACCACTCCCTGAATGGGGGGTGGGTCCGATGGAATTGGAGAGCATAACCCTTCTGCAACGTCTGTTCTAGCCAGCGTGAGGGTGCAGCTTCGCTGCCACTGCCAGCAATGCAGAGAAAGCGGCCGAGCGCGAAGCTGTGGTTCATTCAGTAGGAAGGACCTTTATTCCTCTATGGCCCTTGCCGCCGCTGTTCCCCAACACTGAGGTGGTGGAACAGCCCAAGGCGGGCCTCCCATGAAAGGGAGAGGAAACATTAGTGCGTTCTGAACAAGAAGGAGGGGCAGAGACGTCAGTTAAACCCGTAACCGTCGTATTCCTGCCCTCCGTGAACGCAGCGCGTGTCTGAATTGCACTGGCCGAGGCCACAGCCTGCGACAAGGCACCATCCCCAGCAAGCGATTGCGTCATCATCCCAGATGACTGCAATTCGCTATTAGAGCCCCTCACTACAATACTCCTAGGAGTCTGTAATATGAGGTCTTTTTGAGGTAACACAAGGCGGCGCCTTGATACCTTTTTTACCTTCACCTTCTGTGTGTGTTCAACTCTGCACCTCTGGTGGGTTGAGCCACACTGAGCGTGGTGAGCATCAGCGCGTTCTGTGAGAGGTGGGGGCGCCTATACGTTGGTTATACCCGTAACCGTAGTAATCAGGCCCTCCGTGAACGCAGCATGGGTCTGAATCGCACTAACAGAGACCTTAGTCTGTGATAGTGCGCCGTCCCCAAATAGCGGCTGTGTCATCATGTCTCCTGACTGAGACTGCAGCCTGCTATGAGAGGCACTCACTACAGTACTCCTTGGAGTCTGTAATGTGAGGTCTCTTTGAGATAAACCAAGACGGCGTCTTGGTATCTTTTCCCCTTTCACCTCCTGTGCGTGTTCAGCTCTGCACCTCTGGTGGGCTGAATTACGCTCAGTGTGGTGAGCTTTGGCGCGTTCAGAAAAGAGGTGGGGCGCCCACACGTTGGACACTTTTGTGACCGTAGTAATCGGGCCCTCTGTGAACGCCGCATGGGTCTGAATCGCACTAACAGAGACCTTAGTCTGTGATAGCGCGCCATCCCCAAATAGCGGCTGGCGAACATCATGTCAGAGTCTGACAGAGACTGCTGCCTGCTATGTGAAGCACTTCTTATACTTGAAGTGTTATGTGTACCTACTCTGAATGCCTGTTCAGCAACGCACCCCCCTGGTGGGCTGAACGGCGCTTAGAGATGGTAGGGGAAGAGAGGGTGAGATTTGAACGCTTTCAGACGTATTATGGAAAAGGGGCTATTTTTTTGACAAAGTCAGGTGGAGCCAACTCTTTATTGAACACATCATTCAAGACATTAACATCATCACCCATCCCTTCAACCGAAGGGTGGGGGAACAGTGGCCACGTTCGAAACTCGACGTGTCCTCCATCCGGCTCCCCGCGTCCCGTCATGTGCGCCTCTCTTGTGGCCTCCCTTAGGGGCCCAGGTCAGCGCTCTCACCACCTCCCTCGCTGGCTGCAATGGGGCCACCGTGGCTGCTGGGGAGGCTGGGCCCGCTCTCCTGCTTCCTGTGGCCGCCGACTGGCGCCGGATACGCCGACTGGTGCCGGATACGCCGCCTCGTTGTAGAACTCTGTCTACTCTGGGGGGCGGAAGTGGATGGTCTTTGTGGAGGTGCAGGGCCTAACCTCCCTGCCAGTGGCAGGTGTCTGGCCAACTGCTTCTTCTCCTCGTCCAGTTTTGAGAACCTCTCAGTAGCTCTCTTGACGGCGACTCAAGCCCGTTGTCAGAGAGGGGGGCGTTCAAAAGGACGTTCTGTCTGCCTCTTTCATGGTTGTCAGGGACAACCAGAGGTGTAGACTCCGCGACCACCGAGGTGGCCATGGACCTCCCCAAGCAGACGGCCGATGCCTGTGTTAGGTGTAAGATGGCGCCAGAGATCCTAGACGCCTCCTCTCCACCTCCTCTGGCTCCAGCTCTGTCTTGCCCGTAGTTAAACGGGACAGAGCGGCTGCCAAGAGGGCAATGTTATTGGCTGCTGCTACAGCCTGGGCTTCCCAAATTGAAGGACTTCTCTAACAGCTGTGCTGTGAGACGGTCCCTTCTGAGATGGAAAGGTGGCCTTCTTGGAAGAGGGCCAGGGACTCGAACCCGGTCACGAGATATGCCCCATGGCGCTCTCTAACCTGGGGGATTCACCTAGCTTGGCCCTGGAACCTTCCCTCCACTCTAGTGAATGGGAGAGGTACGATTTAGCCGTCGAACGCGCGCTAAAGGTGCCTCCCATGAGCCCCCTCGACGTATTTGGCCAACGAAGGCATGGCTGGAGCTAATGGCTCTGGCGCTCTTCGGCCTGGAATAAGGGCCGCCCTCCATTAAATCAACCTCCGGTGCGGCGGGAATAGGGGGTAGCGGTATCTTCCAACCGTCTGGCAGCTCTCTCAATGAGTCCGGGAAAATCAGTTCTCCAGAGACACTGCGGCGAAGGACAGGGCTTCTGATTTCTCAGAGGCCGTGTCATCATCGCCATAGGAACTACAAGCCCCTCTCGCTAACCAAAGGAAAGGGGGACTTGAATGTTTGAGGGACGGGGTCTGACTGTTCCATATGAATGCCAGCCTCTTCCTCATAGTCCCCATCATCTCCTGATTCTGCGTCGCCAGATGACGCCTCTGAAGCAGTGGCTAGTATCGATAGCACATCCTATAGAGGGATATCCTCCCTAAAAAACGCCCAGCACTGCTTCCTCTCCTTCACAGAAAGGAGGGCGCAGGAGGCGCAGTTAGGGGGACTGCAGACGCCCTCTTTGGCATGCTGGGACCCTAAACACAAGAAGCATACTGCTAGGGATCGCCGGCGCCATGGAGGAGCATCTGCATTGAGCTCTGAAAAGAGCTTTGGGGTGGAAAATCTCCTGGTGTGCTCATTGTTGGATGACGTCGATGACTGGAAATTCGACTGCGTTTTCTTTGTCCTGAGTCTTTTCTTCGTCTCTTCTTGGCTTCTTCAGTCTAGTCCATTCGCTGAAGATAAAGGGAGGCTGATTGAGGGGAGGCATCCCCTCTTATAGGGACACCTGTACTCCTATTGGCTGCAGGTGTGTGCATAATTTTGTCTCAGGCTGATGCTGCCTTAGGGCAGTGGGTAAACCAATAGAAGCAGAGCTCCCCTATGGGGCGGAGCTCCACGATATAGAACAATGAAATGCATCATTCCAACATTGCCTAAAATGATGAATAATATACAAATGAGTTAGACTTATATAAGCACTATAAAAATGGAGATATACAAACTATGGCATAAGGGAACGATGAGCGGATAAGAGGCAATACGTAATTTCGATTAAGACAATAATGAGCGAGTTAAGATGGATGTTGTCGATATGCCTATTTATTCAGCACTTTTGAAATGGACATAACAGAATTCAGAACATGGGCCGTTCGTACATTACTCTCCCTGTACACCAAGTCAGAACCGTAGAATAAATAACAGGGGCATATAAGCAGACAACGAAAGTTCTTACAATATTCGATGATGACATTTCTCTAAAACAGGCTAATGTTATCGGCTACATGTGCACCACCAAGTCAGAACAGTTCTGACGGGGCGAGGGACCAAATTCTTAGGGTGAGACACATGGGCTACTAACTGCTTACTACACAACATACACTAGTATTACTTTCTTAGTTACAGTATACATATCTCCCTGGCATATTACATAATTTAAGCAGCAGCATACAATACATATTTTGGACTCACCGTGTTGTTGTGCTCACGTGAACAGCAAGGTGGCGCGTCGGTCCTTCTTATGGGCAAACTTTGTTAGTGCTGGATTGACAGCATGGCCAATGTATTCAACCTTTTCTGGCCCATGGTGTTGTGTGTGAATGTTTATCTTGGAAAAGAGACCCTTTATGACAGATGTTTTGAATCCTAAAACCCAGACTTGGACCACACACCCTCTCCACGAATAGCAAGGGAAGCAAAATAGTGATTGCTTTGCGATGCTCGCAGTTAGCTACTGATTCCTTACAAACCACTCATTTATCGATTATCGATGTGATTCATGATGATGACTGCTTGTCTAGATAGCTAGCTTGCTAGCTAAGATTTTGAAAGTATGATGTTGAAATGATCAGACCAATCAAGCTACGGTAGATACAAATGTGATTTGACATAATTTTATCTGTGGCCAATGTAAATGTAATGTAAATCTATGGCAGCACCCAAGGGGGCTTGAATTGCCTAGCATTTTTTAATTTTATTTTGCTAAACAGGTGGGGATCTGCCTGTAGCAATACAGGTTGAAATCAGTTATTGTCACATACATGGTGGCATAGCAGGAAGATTGGAATACTGTGAATCAAGAGGTTGTGAGTTCAAATCCCAGGCAAGGACACGTTGAATAATAATTACTGTGTAAATGTAACATGCACAATGTAATAATGTACGTCAAATATGTAAGTTGAGAACATTGTATGTTAAAAGCACTGTGTGTAACTAGTTCTGAATTTTTTTTTTTTTATGGGTAAAATGCCCAAATAATAATTTTTAGTTGAATGAACATATGAGACAATTTGAGCAAACACAATCATTTTAAGTTCACATAATTTTTGCCTACGTTTTCTCATGTTGGAGGTAAGTTTGTGCCAACTAAAAATGTTAAGTTCAGGTAACACTTTGACCGAAAAGTTGAGTAAAAAAAAAAGCCAGTGGAACCAGTTACTTAATAATATTTAGTTGAAAGAACTAGATTTTTTTTGACTGACAAAAAAGGAAACATTTGAAATCAGCCATACCTAGATCCCACCATCCTTTTGAAAATAGATCAGGAAATAAGTTGATTAAATGAAGATTCAATTAAGTGGTATTATTTAGAATATTTGGGGGGGCGTCAGAATATTATAGAGATCTTCTGCTGCCATCTTGTAAATGTAAACCAGTGTGTCACCTCTGGCTCAGGACTGTGTTTAGAGCCAGGGGTGTATCTCATTGGTGGTGTTGGGGTTGGGTGAGTTTCATTTTGTTTGTGTTTAGTGGTGATTGGTCAATGACTCCCAATCGGGAGGTAACGAGTGTCAGCTGTCGCTCATATCTCTGATTAGCCATATACCTCTCTACTGTTGTGTTTCACTGTTTGTTTGTGGGTTTTTGTTCCAGTGTTCCATGTTTCTGTCAGTGTTACAGAGGACTTCTACTATCGTCATTTGTTGTTTTTTTCTTGGTTGCTTTAATATAATAAAGTCATCATGTTCACTCGCAACGCTGCGCATTGGTCCGCTCCTTTAGACGATCGTGACAGAATAACCCACCATAAGGAACCAAGCAGCGCGTCCGGAACAAAGGGTCTGGACATGGAAGGAACTGGTGGAAGGTAAAGGGTCCTGGACTTGGGAGGAGATCTAGATGGTATGGATCGCCGACCATGGAACGAGACGGTGGAGCGGCGACGGCAGAGGAGCAACGGCATCAACAGGGCCATCATCGTCGGAAGGACGAGAGGCAACCCCAAGAAATTTTTTTGGGGGCACATGGCTTGGGCGACGGAGCAGCAGGAGGCTGCCACAAGGCAGAGTCAGAGGGCTGCCAGGTTAAGGGGCTGACTGGAGGCAGAGAAGGGACGGATTCAGTGGGCTACCAGGTCAAGGGGGCAACTGGGTAAAAGCAGGGAAGGAGTGGTTGAGGCACGGCGTGAGGTACTGGGGTGTGTAACCAGTTCGGTCGGCCCGTTCCTAGTCCCGGGTGGTGCAGCCAGTAGTGTGTGTTCCCGTATGTACGGCCTGTTCCGGTCCCTCGCACTAAGGATGCGGTAGCGCGTCGCCAGCCCAGCCCGGCCTGTTCCTACCTCCCTGGCACCAGGGATACGGTACGCTCTAACCCGGCCCGGCCTGTTCGGCCACTCGCACCAGGGGATACGGTGCGCGTCGCCAGCCCAGCCCGGCCTGTTCCTACTCCTCGCACCAGGGATACGGTGCGCCGCACAACCCGGCCCGGCCTGTTCCGGCCACTCGCACCCGGGATACGGTGCGCGTCGCCAGCCCAGCCCGCCTGTTCCTACTCCACGCACCAGGGATACGGTGCGCTCGCCCAGCCCCGCCCGGCCTGTTCCTGCTCTCCGCACTAGGGCGTTGCGGGGAGTCCCCAGGTCCAGCATGCCCTGTTCGGCTCCCCGCACTAGGGCGTTATGGGGAGACCCCAGGGTCCAGCATGCCCTGTTCCGGCTCCCGCACTAGGCGTTATGGGAGTCCCCAGGTCAGCATGCCCTGTTCCGGCTCCCCGCACTAGGCGTTATGGGAGTCCCCAGGGTCCAGCATGCCCTGTTCCGGCTCCCGCACTAGGCGTCATGTGCGTTGCCCAGGGTCCAGCAAGCCCTGTTGCTTCTCTCCCGCACTAGCCCTGAGATGCGTGTCCTCAGCCCGGGTACCTCCTGTTCCGGCACCACGCACCAGGCCTACGATGCGCCTCAGACGGCCAGAGTCTGCCGTCTGCCCAACGGGCCTGAACTGTCCGTCTGCCCAACGCCGTCCTGAACTGTCCGTCTGCCCAACGCCTGGGTCTGAACTGCCCCGTCCTGCCCAACGGGGCCGCTGAACTGTCCGTCTGCCCAGCCCCGTCAGAGCCTTCCGCCAGACAGGATCAGCCAGACCTTCTGCCAGACAGGATCAGCCAGAGCCTTCCGTCAGACAGGATCAGCCAGAGCCTTCCGCCACAGATCAACCAGAGCCTAAATCGACACAGGATCAGCCAGAGCCTTCCACCAGACAGGATCACCAGAGCCTTCTGCTGCAGACAGGATCAGCCAGAGCCTTCTGCCAGACAGGATCAGCCAGGGAGCCTTCTGCCAGACAGGATCGGCCAGAGCCTTCTGCACAGACAGGATCAGCCAGAGCCTTCTGCCAGACAGGATCAGCCAGAGTCTTCCGCCAGCCGGGATCCGCAGAGCCGTCCAGCCAGGATCCGCCTGAGCCAGCCAGCCAGGATCTGCCCCTCAATCCGTGCTGCCCTTTAGTCAGGTGCTGCCCCTTAGCCGGTGCTGCCCCCTTGGTCGGTGCTGCCCCTTAGTCGGTGCTGCCACTTAGTCCGGTGCTGCCCCTTAGTCAGTGCTGTCCCATTAGTCCGGTACTGCCTACTAAGCAGTTTGTGACTGTGGTGGGGTGGGGATCACGACCGGGGCCAGAGCCACCACCGTGGACAGACGCCCACCCTCCCTAGAGCGTATGCTGGTGCGCCCGGAGTGCGCACCTTTAGGGTACTGCTGACACTCTGGCTCTAGGACTTTTGTATGCTTGAGCTAGAGTGTATGTTGTTTTGTTGGGGATTTGGGTGTTTTCTATGTTGGTAGTTCTGTCGGGTGTATTTCTATGTTTGCAGGTCTGTGGGTTGTTTTTCTAGGTGGTTGTATGTTGTAGTCGATGACTCCCAATCGGAGTAACGGTGTCAGCTGTCGGCTCGTTATCTCTGATTGGGAGCTCATATTTAAACTGTCAGTTTTCACCTTTGTTTTGTGGGTTATTGTTCCAAGTTCAGTGTATTGTTACGTTAGGACTTCACTATCGTCTTTTGTTGTTTTTACGTGGTTGCTTTATAAATAAAGTCATCATGTTCAGTCCCAACGCTGCGTATTGGTCCGCTCCTTCCGACGATCG
>NW_025538941.1:0-15719 GCF_020615455.1 Coregonus clupeaformis | reverse complement strand
CTGGTGTACTCGCCTCTCCGAGCATGTGGCCCTGAGTGCCCAGAGTGTGCGGAGGCTGGTGGCGACCTGTATGTTAAGGCAGAAGTGTCTGTTCACAGTCGGTCTCCTTTTTGGGGATATCAGTTGTCTGCGTCAGGGTGAGATGAGGTGGAGCCGGAGTGTCGGCCGTGCTATGTAAACACACCAACCACTGTGAAGGAGGTGCAGCGTTTTGGTTATGTTGGAGTTTTATCAGGGTTTTGGACAGGTGGCAGCTCCCCCATCACGTCTCTTTTGGAAGGGAGTCAGTGCGTCTGCAGTGAGCCGGCCGAGGCGGACAGAAAATTTGGGAGGCTGAAGACCTGTTTACCTCGGCCCCGGTGCTGGCGTTCGGATCCTCTTTGCCTGCGTTCCAGTAAGTGGAGCGTCAGGGCCTCTGGGAGCTAGATGTCACAGCGGTCTGGCGCGCTAGCTCCCTTACTTTTATTCCCTAAAGAGCTCAGTCAGCTGGAGACTATGTTGTGGGGACGGGATGTCGTGTGCAGGCCCTATGGTGTGGGGCTTTAAGCGAGGGGACTCAACACCCTTTCCTCATTTTGATAACCATGTGCGAGTACATCACCTAGCTCTATAATATGTTCTTACCGGTTTTGTTTTCACAATCCTACATCTGGGTCACCGGCTGGTAGAGCAGATGCGCTGTACAAAGCGGTATGACACGGGAGGGGGGGGTCAGTGGGGGCCCACTCCATACTGCCAGTGCGTGTCTGGTGGCTTTTGTTAGTGTGGGAGGGTAATTCCACCCAGGCTCGGCGGGCGTTCTGCCTGACCCTAGTCCCCCATATTCTCCTGAGTATCATTCCGCTCGAGGTTCGGGATCGGTTGATCTATTGGGCTCCTCACCCTCTCATGACATCCTGGTATAAACTGCCGACAGTGCACTGTCTGAAGTGCCAATTGCTAGTGTGCATTTAGCCCCAGGATGTGAGTTTATGTTTCCTCCATATACGGTGTGTGGCCCTGAACTTGTCTGCCTAGAGGGGGGAGTAAGTTGCTACCCTGCCACGTTCACGCGACCCATGGTGCTCACCTCTCGGTGGATTTCCTTACTATTTCCTCATGCAGAGGGAAACACCACTACTCTGATGAATTTGTGGACTACAGTTCTAAAAAAGCCTGTCGGTTGCTCCCCCATGCCGAGCTTCTTCCTACTCCCCACCTGGGCTTCGCGAAGCACTATTCACCATGTGTTCCGGCCCTCACAGGTACCGAGGATATTGTGTCTGATCGGGGGTCCCCAGTTTACCTCCAGAGGTCTGGAGGCCTTTATGGGAGCGGTTGGGGGTCTCGAGTGAGCCTCACCTCGATTACCCGGAGTAATCAGGCGGAGTGGGCAACGTAACCAGGATGTGGTTAGGTTTGCCCAAACATACTGCCAGACCGGCCGGAGGGGTGGGCAATTCGCTTCCTGGGCCGAGATGGCCCAGGGTCCCTCCGCCATTCCTCCTGCCCTAACCCCCTTTACCTAAATGTGTGCTGGGTTACCAGCCGGTTCTGGCACCTTGGCAGCGACCAGATCAGAGGCTCCTGCGGTGGATGAAGTGAAGCGGCGCTCGGAGGAGACATGAGCGCTGCACACGTCCCACCTGCGGCCAGGCCCTCGGCGTTCAGAAGGCGCGCCCGATCTCCACCCGTGAGGACCGGTGCCTGGTGATCGAGGGTCTGGCTCTCTCAAACCCCCCACCCTCCGCCTGCCCTGTCGGAAATGGTGTGGTTTGTAGGAGCCATTTAAAGTCTAGGAAGGTTGAGCAGGGTGTGTTACAAGTGCCAACTACCCGTTGAATAGTAGGCCCTCGTTCATGTGTCTCTTCTCAGGCCGGTTGGTAACTGGCCCACTCCAGAAGAGATCAGAACTCCTCCTTCCCATTGACATCGAGGGGGCACCGGCGTCCTCATTGAAGTCCATCTTGGATTCGGGAGCGTCGGATCGTTCTCCAATATCTGAGTGGAGTGGGAGGTATCCGGGGGCAGTGCTGGTGAGGAAGAGGCGTTTGGACCCGTCTCTCCTGGCCAATTCCATCATTGGCTTGCCACGCCAGCCCTGCTCAGCGTCCTCCTCGTGGGCTCCACCGAGGCCGGTCGGCGCTTGCGTCTGGAGCCGGCGTCATGGGTACTGTCACGGGTTTCCCCGGCCGAGCTCTCTTCCTTGCTTGTTGAGCTTGGTGTGATCGTCTCCAGGCCACTAGCTGCTGTTGAATGTTTCTGTGTTCGTTTTTGTCTGATTGTTTACACCTGTTTCAACATTTTTGAGTATTAATTAGTGTCCTATAAGTTCTGTGTTGTGTTTTTGCTAGTGTTGTGTGTTATTGTTTCACTGTTGTGCCGTATTTGCACATTTGTTTCGGTTGAGCTGTTTCCTCATAGTTGGGTGTTTAATCGCTGCTGTTTGTCTTTATTCTGCGTGCGGGGTTTTCGCCTTCAGGCTGTTTATTGTTTGTGCCCAGGTATTTTCACTAAGATCTTTGTATATACTTTCGTCCTGCGCCTGATTCCCACCACCACACCCACCTACTACATCGTGACAGTATTTTTCGTGCTTAGATCCATAATACAATACTATTATACCACACCTACAATAACCTACAATAACTACCTAATAACTACCTATAATACCTACTACAATACCATATACAATCTAATACTGGTTTTAAGCTTTACTCAACATCATATAACCCAGCTTACCTCCTGCTAGAGAAAACACAACCTCTCGCCCGCGCTCTCCCATTTACATTTACTTCCGAATGCACTGCTAATGCTTATCTTTACGTTCAAAAAATGTCATGCCGATTTCTGTTATTTGTAAGGCAATGGTGGAACTATAATGATCAGTGGAGCCAACTATGGACGAGACCGTAATCCTTGGATCTGCTCAGGTGTCATCCTGGATACATAATATAACGCTGCGCTGGCAATTCACGAGATATTATGTCTTCCCGGTCAAGGCTTTTTCTCTTGTGTCCATCTTCCCTTGAGATATAGTTATACAGTAGCCTACAATATCCTTATCAAATGGATTATTTTATGTTTTTTTATGTGTTCAAGTATTGCTGCATTAGTAGCGATTTTGCTAATGATAACACAACTAAAACAATTGAAAATGTATTACTTGGATGTTGGATGCTGTTGTCAGATGATACCAGTCAGCAAAATAGCTTTGAAAAGATGAAGAAAATACGACTCTTAAATGTATTTTATAGACGTTCGACGACTCTTTTTTGGCCAAATCAAGGCAGAACGCGTTGCCAGCCCAATAATCAACATCTGTGGACATTCAAATCAAGGCCAGGCGAACCATCCAAATTTCAATCAATGATTAATGTCTATGGATGTCATGTATCAGTTCGAGCTCACTGGGTAAAAGTCTGGCAGTTGTACATAGCAGCTCTTTTTTTAAATCATAGGTGTAATGGCCAACGCCAATGTACAGTCTCTGCAACAAACTCTGTTTCGGATCCATGTTCGGGAATTCTGGAAATATTTGGAAGTGTGGTATGAATGCAGCAATCCTGCCCTGAGTCTCTTTTCTCCTACCAAAAATATCTGCAAGAACATTAGCCTACATATTTCACAGTGACAGTATTATCATTTGTATTTCAAAAAGCTCCTGCTGCAGAGACTCTACAACAGAAGCAGTCGGCCTCCAGCCACCTCCTCCTTTAATTTGATGTCTTTCATAGCGCTCATTCTTTTTTGCTTTTACAACTGTTTAAAACAATGACTGAAAAATGACAACTCCTTGAAATGGTTCAGCATATTAAGCCTTCAGTCATTTTATTAAAGTTCTACAAAAAGTAGTAGTTTGTAGCTGAGACTTGTCTTGTGACTTTGTTTATCAAACAAACAGAATACTTATTAACTGATTTTCAGAACTGCATGATTTTTGTCTAAGTAAAATATGTAGCACATAAGCCAAATATAATCATTTTAAACACAGATATTGAACAATTATTACATATTGATGTATATACAGTGGGGGGAAAAAGTATTTAGTCAGCCACCAATTGTGCAAGTTCTCTCACTTAAAAAGATGAGAGAGGCCTGTAATTTCCATCATAGGTACCACGTCAACTATGACAGACATATTGAGAAAAAAATATCCAGAAAATCACATTGTAGGATTTTAATGAATTTATTTTGCAAATTATGGTGGAAAATAAGTATTTGGTCACCTACAAACAAGCAAGATTTCTGGCTCTCCACAGACCTGTAACTTCTTCTTTAAGAGGCTCCTCTGTCCTCCACTCGTTACCTGTATTAATGGCACCTGTTTGAACTTGTTATCAGTATAAAAGACACCTGTCCACAACCTCAAACAGTCACACTCCAAACTCCACTCATGGCTAAGACCAAGGAGCTGTCAAAGGACACCAGAAACAAAATTGTAGACCTGCACCAGGCTGGGAAGGACTGAATCTGCAATAGGTAAGCAGCTTGGTTTGAAGAAATCAACTGTGGGAGCAATTATTAGAAATGGAAGACATACAAGACCACTGATAATGTCTCCCCTCGATCTGGGGCTCCACGCAAGATCTCACCTGTTTGGGGTCAAAATGATCACAAGAACGGTGAGCAAAAAATCCCAGAACCACACGGGGGGACCTAGTGAATGACCTGCAGCAGAGAGCTGGGACCAAAGTAACAAAGCCTACCATCAGTAACACACTACGCCGCCAGGGACTCAAATCCTACAGTGTCCAGACGTGTCCTGCTTAAGCCAGTGACATGTCTGAGGCCCGTCTGAAGTTTGCTAGAGTGCATTTGGATGATCCAGAAGAGGATTGGGAGAATGTCATATGGTCAGATGAAACCAAAATAAGTCCGAACTTTTTGGTAGAAACTCAACTCGTCGTGTTTGGAGGACAAAGAATGCTGAGTTGCATCCAAAGAACACCATACCTACGTGAAGCATGGGGGTTAAACATCATGCTTTGGGGCTGTTTTTCTGCAAAGGGACCAGGACGACTGATCGTGTAAATGGAAAGAATGAATAGGGCATGTATCGTGAGATTTTGAGAAACCTGCTTCCATCAGCAAGGGCATTGAAGATGAAACGTGCTGGGTCTTTCGCAGCATGACAATGATCCCAAACACCCGCCCGAACAACAAGGAGTGGCTTCGTAAGAAGCATTTCCAAGGTCCTGGAGTGGCCTAGCCAGTCTCCAGATCTCAACCCCATAGAAAATCTTTGGAGGGAGTTGAAAGTCCGTGTTGCCTAGCGACAGCCCCCAAAACATCACTGCTCCTAGAGGAGAACTGCATGGAGGAATGGGCCAAAATACCAGCAACAGTGTGTGAAAACCTTGTGAAGACTTACAGAAAACGATTGACCTGTGTCATTGCCAACAAAGGGTATATAACAAGGTATTGAGAAACTTTGTTATTGACCAAATACTTATTTTCCACCACTAATTTGCAAATAAATTCATAAAAATCCTACAATGTGATTTTCCTGGATTTTGTTTTCTCATTTTGTCTGTCATAGTTGACGTGTACCTATGATGAAAATTACAGGCCTCTCTCATCTTTTTTAAGTGGGAGAACTTGCACAATTGGTGGCTGACTAAATACTTTTTCCCCCCACCTGTAGGCAGTAGATTGTACTTTTTGTCCCAGAGTTTGCATAATGTGTAACATATTGTAAACATTTATGTACTATAAATCAAACTATATGCAGTGACTACTTAAAGTTGAAATGGAAAAACAAATAATTATCAGTCATCATTCTCGAGTAATCTATAAAGGCACTCAAAAGTTCTGAGATACAAATAAAATCAATGAATAACTAACCGAACAAAAGCTCTAATTTACACCAAACAAACTTCAACATATGAATCCTATTCCTGAGCTGAGCTGTGGTAGCCTGAGTCCCCCAGATCTCTCGTACTATCTTCAACAAGTTCAATGTCATAGAGTTGGCAAGACAGCCGCCTAATGTCATAGAGTTGGCAAGAGCGCCTCCAATGTCATAGAGTTGGCAAGAGAGCGAGACGCCAATGTCACTAGAGTTGTGCCAGACAGCCCTGATGTCAGGTAGAGTTGGCAGACAGGCTGCAAGTTGTCAGAGAGTTGAGGCAGCAGACAGCGCTGAAGCAGTCAGAGAGTTGGGCCAGACAGCCTCAATGTCATAGGTTGGAAGAGGAAGCCGCCAGATGTCATGAGAGTTGGCAAGACAGGCCGCCAATGTCAGACAGGTTGGGCAGCAGACAGCCCGCCAGATGTCAGAAAACCTAGAGTTGGCAAGACAGCCTCACCAGATGTCATACAGTTGGAAGCAGAGAGCCTCCTTGTCAGAGAGTTGGCAAGAGCGCCAATGTCAACAGGCTTGAAGCAAGCCAGAGCGCACACCAGCCTTGGGCTACAGGCTGAGTGTTGTGCCAGATAGGCCTGAAGCAGCCAGAGTGTTGTGGTCAGACAGGCTTGAAGCAGCCAGAGTGTTGTGGTCAGACAGGCTTGAAGCAGCCAGAGTGTTGTGGTCAGACAGGCTTGAAGCAGCCAGAGTGTTGTGGTCAGACAGGCTTGAAGCAGCCAGAGAATGTTGTGCTGAGGCTGCCTGTTAGATAGCCCCTCATGTGTTCCTCTACAGCTGAGTACAGGTCCTGGACCTGGTCTGAAAGGAGGAGCCACGCCCACAAGATGGCCACCATCACCACGGACAGCAGCAGCAGCACACACACAGTCAGTCACAAGACACAGGGCTTCTAGAAACATCTTTAAAACGTTAACCTGTCTGTTGACACAAAGTTGGAAGCACAGAATCATCTAGAATGTCATTGTAAGCTGAAGCGTTAAGATTTCCCTTCACTGGAACTAAGGGGCCTAGCCCAAACCACGAAAAACAGACCCAGACTATTATTAAACAGAGCCTGTACTGAAGCACAGTAAAAAAAAAAAAAATTACTTCAAAGTGGATGTAACTGTGCCATCAGGTGCATACGGTGCCCTCTGTAATTATTGGGACGGGTGACACAGTTTTTGGTGTTTTGGCTCTGTACTCCAGAACATTGGATTTGAAGGAAAACAATTGTCACACCTGATCTGTTTCACCTGTCTTGTGATTGTCTCTGACCCCACCAGGTGTCTCTCATTACCTCATGTATTTATTCCTGCATTTTCTGTTTGTCTGTTGCCAGTTCGTCTTGTCCCGTCAAGTCCTACCAGCGTGTTCCCGTGTTTCCTGTGCTCTAGTTTTTTCTTTTTCTAGTCTTTAGTTCTGACCTTTCTGCTCCTGTCCTTACCCTGATCCTGCCTCGTCCTGTACCTGCCCCGACTCTGATTTGGATTACGACTCTTTGCCTGCCTTGACCTACCGGAATTGCCTGCCCATTGTACTGTAATAAACTCTTGAGACTCGTACTATCCGATCCCACTGTGTCTGCAGTCTGGAGTCTTACCCTGAGCCGTGATAACAATGGCTGTGAGGTTAAAATGACTCTCCATTTAATTTGAGGGTATTTTCATCCATATCGGGTGAACCGTTTAGAAATTACAGCACTTTTGTACATAGTCCCCATTTTAGGGGACCAAAGTGTTGGAACAAATTCACTTATGTGTATTAAGTATTAGTCAAAAGAGTATTAGTCAAAGTATTACATCAAGCTTGTGACTCTACAAACTTGTTGGATGCATTTGCTGTTAGTTTTGGTTGTGTTTCAGATTATTTTGTCTCCAATAGAAATTAATGGTAGGATAATGCATCCACATTTCTACATGAATGTGGATGCTACCATGTTTACTGGATAGTCCTGAATGAATCTTGAATAATGAGTGAGAAGTTACTGAGAGCATCAAATATCATACCCCCAAGACATGTAACTTCTCACCATTACAAAACAGGAGGTTATAATTTTTGGGGGTATATACCTTTGCGGTCTGTAACTTTCTCACTCAGCCATATGATATTAGGACTATCAATGAAATATTAGAGTAATATTTCTCAATCTGTAGGCTAGATGTTGTTTTTAAAGATGCCAGGAGTGTTCAGAGGTGAGGTGAGGTGCAAAGAAGTATTTATCTCATCAGCTCTTCCAGTAAAGAAGGCCTTTCCAAATGGACGGTGGATTTATTTAAAATTCGGTCTGTTTACTTTCTAGAGTGCAGTATCACATTAGTGCTGATATACAGTTCTCCTGTTTCATAAGTGGCAGGAGGAATTGTATACCTCAAGGTACAGTGGGGAAAAAAGTATTTAGTCAGCCACCAATGTGTGCAAGTTCTCCCATAAAAAAGATGAGAGAGGCCTGTAATTTTCATCATAGGTATATGTCAACTATGACAGACAAAATGAGAAAAAAAAATCACATTGTAGGATTTTTAAGAATTTATTTGCAAATTATGGTGGAAAATGGTATTTGGATTTTCTGGAAAAAAAATCTCAATTTGTCTGTCATAGTTGACGTTAATCCTATGATGAAAATTACAGGCCTCTCTCATCTTTTTAAGTGAGAACTTGCACAATTGGTGGCTGACTAAATACTTTTTCCCCCACTGTATAGGGTAATAGCTGCATAATTTATTTTAAACTGCAACTCAATGATCCAACTTTTGCATCCAAACCCCACTTTGGGAACATAATGCTACAAGGTACCAGAGGTCAATAGAGACACATTACCACAAAGGTAGAGAAGGTTGTAAGGTGTGTGTATTTTTCACATACAATTTACAACAATATGTATACAGTACACTGAGTGAACAAAACATTAAGAACACCTGCTCTTTCCATGACATAGACCGACCAAGTGAATCCGGGTGGAAGCTATGATCCCTTATTGATGTCACTTATTAAATCCACTTCAATCAGTGAAGATGAAGGGAAGGACTGTTAAAGAAGGATTTTTAAGCCTTGAGATAATTGAGACGTGGATTGTGTATGTGGCCCATTCAGACAGTGAATGGCAAGACAAAATATTTAAATGCCTTTGAACGTGGGTATGGTTTTAGTAGGTGCCAGGCGCACAGTTTGAGTGTAGTCAAGAACTGCATCGCTGCTGGCTTTTTCATGCTCAACAGTTTTCCTGTGTGTATCAAGAATGGTCCACCACCCAAAGGGAACATCCAGCCAACGACACTAACGGCGGGAACGCTTCCGACACCTTGTGGAGTCCCGACAATTGAAGTTTTTGTGCTTATTATGTGTTTATCAAACACACATTTATTAAATTGAGATTTTTTGTCGTTGGCCTAAACACAATACCTCATAATGCTCAAAGCGGAATTATGTTTTTCGAAATGTTTATAAATTAATTACAAATGAAAAGCTGAAATATCTTTAGTCAACAAGTATTCAACCCTTTGTTATGGCAAGCCTAAGTTCAGGGGTACAGATTTGCTGAACAAGTCACAAATAAGTTGCATGGACTCTAATAGTATTTAACATGATTTTTGAATGACTACCTCATCTCTGTACCCCACACATACAATTATCTGTAAGGTCCCCGAGTCGAGCAGTGAATTTCAAACACAGATTCAACAACAAAGACCAGGAGGTTTCAATGCCTGAAAGGAAGGGCACCTATTGGTAGAGTGGGTAAAAATAAAAAAGCAGACATTGAATATCCCTTTGAGCATGGTGAAGTTATTAATTACACTTCGGATGGTGTATCAATACACCCAGTCACTACAAAGATACAGGCATCCTTTTTAACTCAGTGCTGGAAAAGGAAACCGCTCAGGGATTTCACCATGAGGCCAATGGTGACTTTAAAACAGTTACAGAGTTTACTGGCTGTGAAAGGAGAAAACTGAGGCTGGATCAACAACGATTGTAGTTACTCCACAATACTAACCAAATGACAGAGTGAAAAGAAGGAAGCCTGTACAGAATAAAAATACAAAAATGTGGCAAAGCACTTCACTTTTGTCCTGAATACAAAGTGTTATGTTTGGCGTAAATCCATTACAACACATTACTTGAAGAACTTTGAAAAGAATAATGGGCAAATGTTGCACAATCCAGGTGTGTGGAAAGCTTACCCAGAAAGACACTCAGCTGTAATCGCTGCCAAAGGTGCTTCTAGAAAGTATTGAGTCAGGGTTGTGAATAATTATGTAAATTATATATTTTTGTATTTTATTTTCGATACATTTCTAAAAACATGTTTTCACTTTGTCATTATGGGGTATTGTGTTTAGATGGGTGTTATGATGAGTTTCTCTGGTATCAAGGAATTCAGGAAGCAAGAAGATAGTTAAACACTTATATGAGAGTTGATACAATTTATTTAATAATTGGTACCGATTCAACAACCGGATTCACATATTTTTCCATGGGAGTCTTCAGGGGGTGGTGAGGTGCAAACAAACAGTTATCTCATCAGATTTTCCAGTAAGGAAGGTCTTTCCTTATTGTCAATTCTGTCAATCTTTACCTAGACATTCAAGAGTACAGTATCAAATTAGTGGTGATATACAAATCAAATCAATGTTTATTGGTCACGTGCACATAAATGGCACAGTGAAATGTTTATTTGCTAACTTCTCAACAATGCAGTACAATATCAATATCAATCAAGAATGAAATACCAAATACAAAGTCCAAAAATAACAAGTTGTAAAAATAAGCAGAAGGGAAGCTCAGTTGTGTCACTCAGTTGGTAGAGTATGGTGCTTTGCAACTCCAGGGTTGAGTGTTCGATTCCCACGGGACCAGTACGAAAAAAGTATTAAAATGTATGTGACTCACTACTGTAAGTCGCTCTTATCCAGAGCGTCTGCTAAAAAGTAATATAATATTTTTTTACTGACAAGTAAAATCAATCAATCATGAAATGAAAAACTTATAACAGAACAAATGATCAGGAGAATTGTAGGGATTCATTAAAATGTCCCTACCATCATATCAAAGCCAATATGACACCAATGTCAATGAAACCCCCGCAAATCAACTTGATTGAAGGTACACAACACACTCCCCGCCTCTCCTCATGAGCTGTCCGGCCATTACACGAGAACCACATACCTGACTTTTAACAGGGTCGGTAGCATTAGAAAAAAAAAACATGGCCCCGACCTAGCTCAATATCTAGGCTTCGGATAAGAACGAGACTTCACAGCCGCCTAAAAGTAATCATTAGACGTGCCACCTTTCAGATTGAATAAGTTTGTAGGGCAACAGTTTTGATAAATGTATAATTTATCACTCTCACGTGCTTGTTTCTGTACATTAAGAACCAATGATGTGCTACCTTTTGTAGCATTTCTGACAATGCTAACATTGAAACCAGAGTTCTAACACCAGGTCGGATTTGCTCGGCAACAACACAGCTGCTTGTACCAGCTGCCAGTCATAAGAAGTGTAGGGAACAAACCTAGGCTACTGTAGATACTGTAGCTAGCTATAGGTGCCTTTCATCAAGTATTTAAAATGGCAAGATATTTATCAAGTTTGTTGGTCTGTAAGTAAAAGTTTCTTATTCGTTGCATACTTGGAAGCTTTGACTTTGTAAAAAACTTTTCGTATTTTGCTCTTTTGGACAAACTTGATCTTTGTCTGATTCACTCTCTCGATCCATTTGCCTATGTAAATACATAGTGCTATTGTCAGTCTCGAGAGAGGAATGAAATAAAACCTCAAACATTAATCTAATGAATCTATTTAAACTAATATGCCATATAGTTGGTAAGAGAGCACAAACCGATCTGGGACTCCAGGCTGAGTGCTGTGGTCATATAGGCCTGAAGCAGAAGGAGCACACGCACCCACCCACTCTTTTGTGTGATCAAGTTTTTATTATTTTTGGGTTGACAGGACACAAAAACACAAACCAACTGTCACACCCTGATCGGTTTCACCTGTCTTGTGCTTGTCTCCCCCGTGTCTCCCATTTGTTCCCCATTATCCCTGTGTATTTATACCAGTGTTTTCTGTTTGTCTGTTGCCAGTTCGTCTTGTCTCGTCCAACCATTCTGCCTGCCCCGACCCCGAGCCTGCCTGCCGTTCTGTACCTTGCTGACACTGTTCTGGATTACCGACCTCTGCCTGCCCCGACCCTGAACCTGCCGTTTTCTGTACCTTTCGGACTCTGCTCTGGATTACTGACCTCTGCCTGCCCTTGACCTGCGTTTGCCTGCACCCTGTTTCTGTAAATAAACGTTTTGCTCTTTTTTCGAACTGTCTGCATCTGGGGTCTTATCCTGAGCCTTGATACCAACAGACAACAACATGTATCCCCTTCCTTCCCGCCCACAGGACCTGCTTATCTGAATACATACAGTATATCAAAGAAGTGACTTTAACTTGTCATGTGTTGTAGTCCATATGTTATTGTGTCTGATTTTGCACCATGCATTAGAGAATTGATAGTTCAAGTTGAGCTATGTGGATGAATAGAGGCCGGCAAGCCAAATCCCTTCTTTGCTCTGTATGTTAGGTCAGTAAAGAATACGAGTGCATTCAAACGTATTCAGACTCCTTCACCTTTTCATATTTTGTTACATTACAGTCTTATTCTATCTTCCTTGGAGAATGTTTCTACAACTTCATTGGACTCCACCTGTGGTAAATTTAATTGATTGGACATGATTTGGAAAGGCACACACCTGTCTATTAGGGACCCACATTTGACAGTGCATGTCAGAGCAAAACCAACATGAGGTTAAAGGAATTGTCAGTTAGAGCTCATAGACAGGACTTGCTTTGAGGCAAAAATCTGAGGAAGGGTTACCAAAAATATCTGCAGCATTGAAATTCCAAAAGAACACAGTGGCCCCCGTCATTCTTAAATGGAAGAAGTTTGGACTAAGACTCTTCCTAGAGCTATACGTCCGGACACGAGCAATGGGGAGAAGGGCCTTGGTCGAGGGAGGTGACCAAGAACCTGATGGACCAACTCTGACAGAGTTCCAGAGTTCTCCTGTGGAGATGGTAGGCACATTCCGGAAGGACAACCATCTCGCAGCACTCCACACAAACAGGCTTTTTTTATGGTAGAGTGGCCAGACGGAAGCCACTCCTCAGTAAAAGGCACAGACAGCCCGCTTCAGTTTGCCAAAGGTTGACCTAAAAGGACTCTCAGACCATGAGAAACAAGATTATCTGGTCTGATGAAAGGCAAGATTGAACCTCTTTGGCCTGAATGTCACATCCAGTCTGGAGTGAAAACCTGGCACCATCCCTACGGTGAAGCATGGTGGTGGCAGCATCGCTGTGTCGAGTTTTTTCAGCCGCAGGGACTGGGAAACTAGTCAGGATCGAGAGAAAGCGGAGCAAAGTACAGCGAGATCCGATAACCTGCCCAGAGCGCTCGGGACCTCAGACTGGGGCGAAGGTTAACCTTCCAACAGGACATCGACTCCTAAGCACACAACCAAGACAACGTGAGGAGTGGCTTTCCGGGAGAAGGCTCTGAATGTCTCTTGAGTGGTCCAGCCAGAGCCCGGACTTGAACCCGATAGAATATCTCTGGAGAGACCTGGAAAGTTAAGTGTGCAGCGACTCTCCCTATCTAACCTAACAGAGCTTGAGAGGGATCTGCAGAGAGGAATGGGAGAAACTACCCAAATACAGGTGCATGTTTGTAGCGTCATACCTAAGAACACCTTATATTGTAATCACTGCCAAAGGTGCTTCAACAAAGTACTTAGTAAAGCGGTCTGAAATACTTATGTACATGTGATATTTCAGTTTGAAGTTTTAATAAATTTAAGTTAATATAAAAAAGAGTATTACAGAGACCCTGGGGACAGAGCATACAGAGACCCTGGGGACAGAGCATACAGAGACCCTGGGGACAGAGCATGTACAGAGACCCTGTGAACAGAGAGACAGAGACCCTGGGGACAGAGCATACAGAGACCCTGGGGACAGAGCATACAGAGACCCTGGGGACAGAGCATACAGAGACCCTGGGGATAGAGCATAGAGACCCTGGGGAAGAGTACAGCAGAGACTTGGGGACAGTAGCATACAGAGACCCTGGGGACAGAGTATACAAAGACCCTGGGACAGAGGGCAGAGACCCTGGGGACAGAGCAATACAGAGACCCTGGGGACAGCCCATACAGAGACCCTGGGGACAGAGTATACAGAGACCCTGGGGACAGAGCATACAGAAAGGGTTTTAACTTATGTTCCTCTGAAAACGTTTTTGGGGGAGTCATTATCTCATGGGCCAAATTCTCAGCTGGGTCATTTGGGGATTTGGGTTTCTGATGAGAATTTAATAGTCTAGACAGTACCCAGTTGACACCTACTGCTGGTATATATTTGTTCCATTTTGAATAGATTGCTAATTGGTAACATGTTGCTCTGGGTGGGAATATATATAATTTTCAAGACTGTACCCTTGTTTACCCTGCTGTCATTATTTTGTGGATAGAGAGATATCAGATCAGGAACCCCAGGTACTCCATATGTACGTAGAGCAGAACTCCAGGGTACTACATAAGGATGTAGATCAGAACTCCCAGGTACTACATAAGGATGCAGATCAGAACCCCAAGGGTACTACATAAGGATGTAGACTAGAACCTCAGGTACTACATAAGGATGTAGACTGTGAACCCCAGGTACTCCATAAGGACGCAGATCAGAACCCCAGGGTACTACATAAGGATGCAGATCAGAACCCCAGGGTACTACATAAGGATCGCAGATCAGAACTCCAGGGTACTACATAAGGATGCAGATCAGAACCCAGGGTACTACACAAGGACATAGATCAGAACCCCAGTACCTAAGGGGCGACGCAGATCAGAACCCCAGGTACTCCACAAGGATGTAGATCAGAACCCCAGGGTACTCCATAAGGACGTAGATCAGAAACCCCAGGGTACTACATAAGGACATAGAATCAGAACCTAGGTACTCCATAAGGACGTAGATCAGAACCCAGGGTACGTATATAAGGACATAGATCAGAACCACAGGGTACTATATAAAGACATAGATCAGAACCACAGGGTAATTTATAAGGGGTTGACATAGGATCAAAAACCCCAGGGTACTACATATAAGGACGTAGAGCAAAACGAAGCTGCAAATAAAACGAAAAATGAAGAACCAGGCAGATCAGTAAGTTGCTTTTTCAAGTCTTGGAACACAAGTAAGCCACAACTGTCCACAATGTCAGAGAGAGTATGCTCCTTCTCACTCCAAGCTGGAAAATATATTGGCTGGCCACCCAAGAGGAGGCTGGGATTTTAAACAAAATATATTGGCTGCCCAAGAGGAGGCTGGGATTTTAAACAAAATATATTGGCTGGCCACCCAAGAGGCGGCTGGGATTTTAAACAAAATATATTGGCTGGGGCCACCCAAGAGGAGGCTGGGATTTTAAACAAAATATATTGGCTGGCCACCCAAGAGGAGGCTGGGATTTTAAACAAATATATATTGGCTGGCCACCCAAGAGGAGGCTGGGATTCAAACAATGGCATTTGGGGATGATGATTAATTATATACTTCTGCAATGGTTCTCATTGAACACGGTAATGTAAGCATTTGAGTGATTTTAAATGGGCCAAAGGTGAGTTTGGCTCTTTGAAAGAGATTTTGGAATATACTAGATCTTGGTGCCTGTTTGTTTTTGCAAAATTCTCCCTCAGGAGGAGCGCCATGCCACTGAGATATTGGGGTTCAACCACACGAGGGCGAGCATAAAGGCCCAAAAGTATAATTTAAGATTGGGGAGGATTTGGTCTCCAGAACAATTTCAGTCTCTGTAAAGTGGACATTTTGATCCGAG
>NW_025538940.1:0-15741 GCF_020615455.1 Coregonus clupeaformis | reverse complement strand
AGTATTTAGTCAGACACCAATTGTGCAAGTTCTCTCACTTAAAAAGATGAGAGAGGCCTGTAATTTTAATCATAGGTACACGTCAACTATGACAGACAAATTGAGAAAAAAAATTCCAGAAAATCACATTGTAGGATTTTTAATGAATTTATTTGCAAATTATGGTGGAAAATAAGTATTTGGTCACCTACAAAAAAGCAAGATTTCTGGCTCTCACAGACCTGTAACTTCTTCTTTAAGAGGCTCCTCTGTCCTCCACTCGTTACCTGTATTAATGGCACCTGTTTGAACTTGTTATCAGTATAAAAGACACCTGTCCACAACCTCAAACAGTCACACTCCAAACTCCACTATGGCCAAGACCAAAGAGCTGTCAAAGGACACCAGAAACAAAATTGTAGACCTGCACCAGGCTTGGAAGACTGAATCTGCAATAGGTAAGCAGCTTGGTTTGAAGAAATCAACTGTGGGAGCAATTATTAGGAAATGGGAGACATACAAGACCACTGATAATCTCCCTCGATCTGGGGCTCCACGCAAGATCTCACCCCGTGGGGTCAAAATGATCACAAGAACGGTGAGCAAAAATCCCAGAACCACACAGGGGGACCTAGTGAATGACCTGCAGAGAGCTGGGACCAAAGGAACAAAGCCTACCATCAGTAACACACTACGCCGCCAGGGACTCAAATCCTGCAGTGCAAGACGTGTCCCCTGCTTAAGCCAGTACATGTCCAGGCCCGTCTGAAGTTTGCTAGAGTGCATTTGGATGATCCAGAAGAGGATTGGGAGAATGTCATATGGTCAGATGAAACCAAAATAGAACTTTTTGGTAAAAACTCAACTCGCCGTGTTTGGAGGACAAAGAATGCTGAGTTGCATCCAAAGAACACCATACCTACTGTGAAGCATGGGGGTGGAAGCATCATGCTTTGGGGCTGTTTTTTCTGCAAAGGGACCAGGACGACTGATCCGTGTAAAGGAAAGAATGAATGGGGCCATGTATCGTGAGATTTTGAGTGAAAACCTCCTTCCATCAGCAAGGGCATTGAAGATGAAACGTGGCTGGGTCTTTCAGCATGACAATGATCCCAAACACACTGCCCGGGCAACGAAGGAGTGGCTTCGTAAGAAGCATTTCAAGGTCCTGGAGTGGCCTAGCCAGTCTCCAGATCTCAACCCCATAGAAAATCTTTGGAGAGAGTTGAAAGTCCGTGTTGCCCAGCGACAGCCCCAAAACATCACTGCTCTAGAGGTGATCTGCATGGAGGAATGGGCCAAAATACCAGCAACAGTGTGTGAAAACCTTGTGAAGACTTACAGAAAACGTTTGACCTGTGTCATTGCCAACAAAGGGTATATAACAAAGTATTGAGAAACTTTTGTTATTGACCAAATACTTATTTTCCACCATAATTTGCAAATAAATTCATTAAAAATCCTACAATGTGATTTTCTGGATTTTTTTTTCTCAATTTGTCTGTCATAGTTGACGTGTACCTATGATGAAAATTACAGGCCTCTCTCATCTTTTTAAGTGGGAGAACTTGCACAATTGGTGGCTGACTAAATACTTTTTTGCCCCACTGTATCTAGGAGCAACAACGGCTCAGCCGAGAAGTGGTAGGCCCCACAAGCTCACAGAACGGGACAACCGAGTGCTGAAGCGTGTAGCACGTACAAATCGTCTGTCCTCAGTTGCAACACTCACTACCGAGTTCCAAACTGCCTCTGGAAGCAACGTCAGCACAATAACTGTTCGTCGGGAGTTTCATGAAATAGGTTTCCCTGGCCGAGCAGCCGCACACAAGCCTAAGATCACCATGTGCAATGCCAAGCATCGGCTGGTGTAAAGCTCGCCGTAAAGCACGCCACCATTTGACTCTGGAGCAGTGGAAACGCGTTCTCTGGAGTGATGAATCACGCTTCACCAAATCAAATCAAATCAAATCAAATTGTATTGGTCACATGCGCCGAATACAACAGGTGCAGACATTACAGTGAAATGCTTACTTACAGCCCTTAACCAACAGTGCATTTATTTTAAACAAAAAAAGTAAGAATAAAACAACAACAAAAAAAGTGTTGAGAAAAAAAGAGCAGGAGTAAAATAAAGTGACAGTAGGGAGGCTATATATACAGTAAAATAAAGTGACAGTAGGGAGGCTATATATACAGGGGGGTACCGTTGCAGAGTCAATGTGCGGGGGCACCGGCTAGTTGAGGTAGTTGAGGTAATATGTACATGTGGGTAGAGTTAAAGTGACTATGCATAAATACTTAACAGAGTAGCAGCAGCGTAAAAAGGATGGGGTGGAGGGGCAGTGCAAATAGTCCGGGTAGCCATGATTAGCTGTTCAGGAGTCTTATGGCTTGGGGGTAGAAGCTGTTGAGAAGTCTTTTGGACCTAGACTTGGCACTCCGGTACCGCTTGCCGTGCGGTAGCAGAGAGAACAGTCTATGACTAGGGTGGCTGGAGTCTTTGACAATTTTGAGGGCCTTCCTCTGACACCGCCTGGTATAGAGGTCCTGGATGGCAGGGAGCTTTGCCCCAGTGATGTACTGGGCCGTACGCACTACCCTCTGTAGTGCCTTGCGGTCAGAGGCCAAGCAGTTGCCATACCAGGCGGTGATGCAACCAGTCAGGATGCTCTCGATGGTGCAGCTGTAGAATTTTTTGAGGATCTGAGGACCCATGCCAAATCTTTTTAGTCTCCTGAGGGGGAATAGGCTTTGTCGTGCCCTCTTCACGACTGTCTTGGTGTGTTTGGACCATGATAGTTCGTTGGTGATGTGGACACCAAGGAACTTGAAGCTCTCAACCTGTTCCACTACAGCCCCGTCGATGAGAATGGGGGGCGTGCTCAGTCCTCTTTTTTTTCCTGTAGTCCACAATCATCTCCTTTGTCTTGGTCACGTTGAGGGAGAGGTTGTTGTCCTGGCACCACACGGCCAGATCTCTGACCTCCTCCCTATAGGCTGTCTCATCGTTGTCGGTGATCAGGCCTACCACTGTTGTGTCGTCGGCAAACTTAATGATGGTGTTGGAGTCGTGCCTGGCCATGCAGTCATGGGTGAACAGAGAGTACAGGAGGGGACTGAGCACGCACCCCTGAGGGGCCCCCGTGTTGAGGATCAGTGTGGCAGATGTGTTGTTACCTACCCAAGATAACCATCTGGCAGTCCGACGAACGAATCTGAGTTTGGAAGATGCCAGGAGAACTCTACCTGCCTGAATGCATAGTGCCAACTGTAATGTTTGGTGGAGGAGGAATAATGGTCTGTGGCTGTTTTTCATGGTTTTGGCTAGGCCCCTTAGTTCCAGTGAAGGGAAATCTTAACGCCACAGCATGCAATGACATTCTAGACGATTCTGTGCTTCCAACTTTGTGGCAACAGTTTGGGGAAGGCCCTTTCCTGTTTCAGCATGCACAAAGCGAGTTCCATACAGAAATGGTTTGTCGAGATCGGTGTGGAATAAGTTGACTGGCCTGCACAGAGGCCCGGACCTCAACCCCATCGAACACCATTGGGATGAATTGGAACGCCGACTGTGAGCCAGGCGTAATCGCCCAACATCAGTGCCTGACCTCTCTAATGCTCATGTGCCTGAATGGAAGCAAGTCCCCGCAGCAATGTTCCAACATCTAGTGGAAAGCCTTCCCAGAAGAGTGGAGGCTGTTATAGCAGCAAAGGGGGGACCAACTCCATATTAATGCCCATGATTTTGGAATGAGATGTTTGATGAGCAGGTGTCCACATACTTTTGGTCATGTAGTGTTTATCATCTAGAGGACAGAACAAAGTGAATGCTCTCAAACTGTGAAAGTGTTTCCTCTCCTGTTTTCACAGACCGACCAAAGGTAGCCTTCTGTAGGCCCTTTCAATACTGACACCAACCTGGTCTACACCAGAGTCATCACCAGCATCGGCAAGGCCAACAGCCCAATTACAGGTAACTTTCACAGAGTGACAGCTTGGAGATACCTGTCTCTGTCTGTTCTTCCGTGTGCCAGAATTGAAGTGGAGAAAAGTAAAGAGTTGATTCCTCTCTTCTTGTCCTCTGCTGCAGGTGCCTTCACAGCACCAGTCAGAGGAGTCTACTACTTCAGATTCACTGCTTCTCATACTGGGTATTTAGAGTACATGGGTATATCCATGTTAAAGAATGGGCAGAGCATCATTTATAGTCATGGGAATAATGCTGGAGGTTATGAGACACTATATAATGGAGTCAGCCTAGAGCTGAAGGAAGGGGATGTGGTGTACATGTGTCTCCCTTTAGGGAACAGGCTCGATGATACCTCAGAAAATCGCAACACCTTCAGTGGCTTCCTGCTCTTCACTGTATGAGAACATCATGGATGCTGTAATGGTCTAATGTGAAGAGTCTGTGTGTCAGAGCCTCTTGGAGCCAAAATGGCTCCTCTTACTTCTATCAATAGAAACATCTTAAAAACAAGAAGAATCATGCATCTTTTGTAAAGAACTGATCCAAAGACCGAAGTGTCATCATTATGGGTCAAGTGTTTGCAGTAAAGGACAAAACATAAAAAAATAAACTAAAACATTAAAATATCTTCATTTATATTCTGCTATTTCGTTAAACCTACTACACACACTCTCCAAATTCTTAATAGTATGTTGTACGGTTAGTCAGTTGTAAATACTGTTATTATAAACTAGTGGTTCGAGCCCTGAATGCTAATTGGCTGACAGCTGTGGTATATCAGACCGTATACCATGGGTATGACAAAACATTTATTTTTACTGCTCTAATTACGTTGGTACCAAGTTTATAATAGCAATAAGGCACCTCGGGGGTTTGTGGCATACGGCCAATATACCATGGCAAAGGGCTGTATCCAGGCACTCCACGTTGCGTCGTGCAGAAGAACAGCCCTTAGCCATGGTATATTGGCCATATACCACACCCGCTCGGGCGTTATTGCATAAGTGAGCTGTATGTAGGAGAGCATTCTGGTTCAGTTCGGTATAGGAGAGAATTTACTAAACAACAGTTGCAGACTTCTCATGGTCTTATACAACACGGACTGAGCTGACCTGTGGCGAGGCGAGTCTTATCTGAATGTCCCTGGCTATAGTTTCCATATCTCCATTGAGTGACCTGTCTTTTGTACACGTACTGCTTAGGTAGGGACACATAGACACACAGTCAAATATGTAGTCACACACACAAACACACACACTTAGGAAGAGCAACAATATTACATCACCAAAACATTCCCATTTCTGTCTGAAAAAGCACCCTGCTTTTAACAGTGTCTCACCCTAAAGCAGCACATAGTTGAGAACAGCTGACGTCAGGGGATGCTTCACTAAACTACAGTTGCAGATTTCTCACAGTCTCATACAACATTGATAGAACTGACCAGCCCCAAAATGTGATTAAATGTTGTTGTTTTAACCTTGACTTTTTAATGACGTGTCTCTTGTACACGTACTGCTTAACTGAGATGTGTGAATATAAGGAAGGGGTCTGAGCCTCATAAAGTGCATAATATCTGAACAGGTATTGTTTCAGAATGAGGGGTGCTGTAGCTCTGCTGGTGTTGCTGTTCTGTCTGTCTGGGGCATGGACTCAGGAGGAGAGTGAAGGGGTCAGAGAGAATGATGTCACTCAACAGGGTCACAGTGCAGGGAGAGAGAGCAGGATGAGAGAGGTTCAAATAGAGAGTCGAGGAACCGAAGCTAAAGCGATGACCAACGAATGTATGACCACGCAACCTGACATCTGGTATGAGATGCAGAAGCTGAGAGACATCGTGATGGAGCAGAGAGAGAAGCTGAGAACCATGGAGGCCAGAGTGACAGCCTGTGAGGGTGAGGTAGAGAAACAGAAAAACACAGTGATGGACCTAAGAATCGAGCTGATTGTCACCAAGACCAAAGTGGTGGAACTGGAGAAAGAGACTGCAGGTAACATTGGTCTATATATACTGAACAAAAATATAAACGCAACATGCAACAATTTCAACAATTCTACTGAGTTACTGTTCATATAAGGAAATCAGTCAATTGAAATAAATGAATTAGGCCCTAATCTATGGATTTCACTTGACTGGGCAGGGGCGCAGCCATGGGTGGGCCTGGCTCCCAAGTGGGTGGGCCTATGCCCTCCCAGTCCCACTGGGGAGCCAGGCCCAGCCAATCAGAATGAGTTTGTCCCCGGTTGGATGTGCTGCCAAATTCTCTAAAACGACTTTGGTAGAGAAATGAACATTACATTCTCTGGCAACAGCTCTGGTGGACATTCCTGCAGTCAGCATGAAAACTTGATACATCTGTGGCATTGTGTTGTGTGACATCTATGGCCTTTTACTGTCCCCAGCACAAGGTGCACCTGTGTAATGATCATGCTGTTTAATCAGCTTCTATATATGCCACACCTGTCAGGTGAATGGATTATCTAGGCAAAGGAGAAATGCTCACTAACAGGGATGTAAACAAATTTGTGCACAAAATTTGAGAGAAATTAGGTTTTTGTGCTTATGGAACATTTCTGGGATCTTTTATTTTAGCTCATGAAACATGGGACTAACACTTTACATGTTGCATTTATATTTTTGTTCAGTATATATTAGTTGAATCAATATCATTACTAAACCACAAAACATATTTCATATTTTGCTGGTGGAATATTGGTGTGTCTTTGATATTCTTTAGCCCTGGAGACCAGACTGACAGTCAGTGAGAGTGAGCTGACCAACATTAAGAATGAAGTTCAGGAACTGAAGAGACAGAATACAGGTAATGCAGGATCCAGACCCTGCCATTGAGAGAAGAGTTATGACTCACATCTAACGTATCACCCTGTTGTTGCTTCAGTAACGGCGCATTCCACTGAACTATCATCATGAGGACAGAACAAAGTGAATGCTCTCTAAGTGTGACTGTGTGTTTTCTCTCGTGTGTTCACAGACAGACCAAAAGTGGCTTTCTCTGCTGCTGGTTTGAAAGGTAATGGAAACATAGGTCCTTTCAATACTGACACCAACCTGGTCTACACCAGAGTCATCACCAACATCGGCAAGGCCTACAGCCCAATTACAGGTAACTTTCACAGAGTGACAGCTTGGAGATACCTGTCTCTGTCTGTTCTTCCGTGTGCCAGAATTGAAGTGGAGAAAAGTAAAGAGTTGATTCCTCTCTTCTTGTCCTCTGCTGCAGGTGCCTTCACAGCACCAGTCAGAGGAGTCTACTACTTCAGATTCACTGCTGGTCAACATGGACGTAGTTCAGATTACATGGGTATATCCATGTTAAAGAATGGGCAGGCGGTCATGTCTAATTTTCATTACAATAGCCATGGATACTGGGTACCTTTATCTAATGGAGTCAGCCTAGAGCTGGAGGAGGGAGATGTGGTGTACATGCGTCTCCCTGCAAACTACAGGCTCCATGATAACACAAGTAATCCCAACATCTTCAGTGGCTTCCTGCTTTTCACTGTGTGAGAACATCATACATACTGTAATGGTCTCATGTGAAGAACAGTTTGTATGTCAGGGCATCTTGGAGCCACAAAGGCTCTTACGATCAATAAACACATCTTGAAAAAGGAAGAGGAATTATGCATATTTTGTAAAGCACAGATCCAAAGATCTAAGGGTTATCATTATGAGCTAGATTGACTAAGCGACAATACACCAGAAACAATGCTAAAACATGAATTTTTTTACACACTATACTGAACTGTACACTACTGAACTGCTCCCTCTCGCCATCCCTCAGCATTAAAGACCAGAGGGAGTGGCCCAATCACAATGTTGAACAACTCTCATCTATATGTTAACAATGCCTGAGGTCACTGGGCTATTAATAGCATGGTTTTACTCACTCATTAAGTTGTGTTGTTTTACATGACTGTTGTTATTGTTTTAAGTCATATTCTTAGCCTCTCCCTTTCTCTGGTCTGTCCAACTGGGTGTGTGTCTCTCTGTCCCCCTCTCTCTCTCTCTCCCTATATCTCTCTCCCTCTGTTTCTCTCTCCCTATATCTCTCTCCCTCTGTTTCTCTCTCCCTATATCTCTCTCCCTCTGTTTCTCTCTCCCTATATCTCTCTCCCTCTGTTTCTCTCTCCCTATATCTCTCTCCCTCTGTTTCTCTCTCCCTATATCTCTCTCCCTCTGTTTCTCTCTCCCTCTGTTTCTCTCCCTCTCTCTCTTTCTCACTCTCTCTCTTTCTCCAAGGCTTAGTAGTGGATGTTAGGATGCCCTCCCCCCGTTAGAGGACAGACATATTCCACCCCAGACAGACTTGTTGTGGTCAGCAGGGGGTTAACACACATCTGTCATCTGCTGGTAAATGTGGTTCCCCTGTTAGCAACGTGATGACCTGCAGGCCAAGGGAGGAGGTAGACACTGACATATTTAGCTTTGTGTTTTCTGTCTGTTAAAGTCCCTTCTGGGATCAGCAGGTGTAACATATTTTTGTCTCTCTCTCTCTCTCTCTCTCTCTCTCTCTCTCTCTCTCTCTCTCTCTCTCTCTCTCTCTCTCTCTCTCTCTCTCTCTCTCTCTCTCTCTCTCTCTCTCTCTCTCTCTCTCTCTCTCTCTCTCTCTCTCTCTCTCTCTCTCTCTCTCTCTCTCTCTCTCTCTCTCTCTCTCTCTATTCCTCTCTCTGTGCAGGTGTTGTGTCCTGCTATAAAAGTGCCACCAGTGGCGCTACTCCACCCTGCAGATGGATCCCCCTCCCCTCCCTCCCCCTCCCTCCCCCCTCCCTCCCATTGACCCACTCGCCCCCATACCTCCCTCTCTCAGGCCACAGTACAAGTGGTTTGGTGTAACATGCCACCTCCACAGAAGCATTACTCACACGACCTCCCCCACTTTTATCCCACTTTTCCCTTTACCTCTCCTCCCCTTCTCCTGGTGTATAACAGTCAGCCCAGACAATCAGGGCTCAGTCTAGTCAACTTTAGAGAGAGAGAGAGAGAGAGAGAGAGAGAGAGAGAGAGAGAGAGAGAGAGAGAGAGAGAGAGAGAGAGAGAGAGAGAGAGAGAGAGAGAGAGAGAGAGAGAGAGAGAGAGAGAGAGAGAGAGAGAGAGAGAGAGAGAGAGAGAGAGAGAGAGAGAGAGAGAGAGAGAGAGAGAGAGAGAGAGAGAGAGAGAGAGAGAGAGAGAGAGAGAGAGAGAGAGAGAGAGAGAGAGAATGTGTGTGTATGTGTGCGCTGATGTGTGCATGTGTTGATTGGTGTGTGTGTGTGTGTGTGTGTGTTGCAGTGACCTGTGTGATGCGCTGGTGATTCTCCAGTTGTATGAGAAAGTCAATGTCCCTGTAGAGTGGAAGAAAGTCAACAGACCTCCATACTCTGCACTGGGCAGTAACATGAAGAAGGTACACACACACACAGACTGACTTTCTTTTATCAATATAATGTTGATAAAAATACAGAGGATTTACAGGTATTGTGTTGGTGTGTCTGTAAGTGTAGTTGGAGAACTGTACCTATGCGGTGGAACTGGGTCGGAATAAAGCTCGATTCTCATTGGTGGGAATTGGAGGAGTGAATCTGAATGAAGGAAGTCCCATGCACACACTGGCTCTGGTCTGGCAGCTGATGAGGAGGTATGTACAATACAAACACACAAACACACACACACACACACACACAAACACACACACACACAAACACACACACCTTTCCTTTTTCACTTCAACATCTCTCTCACCTCTTACTGTCCCTCTATCAACCCCCCCTCAGGTACACTCTCCAGGTGTTGTCTGATCTAGGAGATGGGGAGAAGATTGGAGACCAGATCATAATCAACTGGGTCAACACTCAGCTCAAAGAGGGACACAAGGACTCAAAGATCAGCAGCTTTATGCATATTTTGTAAAGCACAGATCCAAAGATCTAAGGGTTATCGTTATGAGCTAGATTGACTAAGCGACAATACACCAGAAACAATGCTAAAACATGAATTTTTTTACACACACTATACTGAACTGTACACTACTGAACTGCTCCCTCTCGCCATCCCTCAGCAATAAAGACCAGAGGGAGTGGCCCAATCACAATGTTGAACAACTCTCATTTATATGTTAACAATGCCTGAGGTCACTGGGCTATTAATAGCATGGTTTTACTCACTCATTAAGTTGTGTTGTTTTACATGACTGTTGTTATTGTTTTAAGTCATATTCTTAGCCTCTCCCTTTCTCTGGTCTGTCCAACTGGGTGTGTGTCTCTCTGTCCCCCTCTCTCTCTCTCCCTATATCTCTCTCCCTCTGTTTCTCTCTCCCTATATCTCTCTCCCTCTGTTTCTCTCTCCCTATATCTCTCTCCCTCTAATTCTCTCTCCCTATATCTCTCTCCCTCTGTTTCTCTCTCCCTATATCTCTCTCCCTCTGTTTCTCTCTCCCTATATCTCTCTCCCTCTGTTTCTCTCTCCCTATATCTCTCTCCCTCTGTTTCTCTCTCCCTATATCTCTCTCCCTCTGTTTCTCTCTCCCTATATGTCTCTCCCTCTGTTTCTCTCTCCCTATATCTCTCTCCCTCTGTTTCTCTCTCCCTATATCTCTCTCCCTCTGTTTCTCTCCCTCTCTCTCTTTCTCCCTCTCTCTCTTTCTCCAAGGCTTAGTAGTGGATGTTAGGATGCCCTCCCCCTGTTAGAGGACAGACATATTCAACCCCAGACAGACATGTTGTGGTCAGCAGGGAGTTAACACACATCTGTCATCTGCTGGTAAATGTGGTTCCCCTGTTAGCAACGTGATGACCTGCAGGCCAAGGGAGGAGGTAGACACTGACATATTTAGCTTTGTGTTTTCTGTCTGTTAAAGTCCCTTCTGGGATCAGCAGGTGTAACATATTTTTGTCTCTTTCTCAGCATCCCTTTCTCTCTCTCTCTCTCTCTCTCTCTCTCTCTCTCTCTCTCTCTCTCTCTCTCTCTCTCTCTCTCTCTCTCTCTCTCTCTCTCTCTCTCTCTCTCTCTCTCTCTCTCTCTCTCTCTCTCTCTCTCTTCCTCTCTCTCTCTCTCTTTCTCTCTCTCTCTCTCTCTCTCTCTCTCTCTCTCTCTCTCTCTCTCTCGCTCTCTTCCTCTCTCTGTGCAGGTGTTGTGTCCTGCTATAAAAGTGCCACCAGTGGCACTACTCCACCCTGCAGATGGATCCCCCCTCCCCTCCCTCCCTCCCATTGACCCACTCGCCCCCATACCTTCCTCTCTCAGGCCACAGTACAAGTGGTTTGGTGTAACATGCCACCTCTGCAGAAGCATTACTCACACGACCTCCCCCACTTTTATCCCACTTTTCCCTTTACCTCTCCTCTCTCTCTCTCTCTCTCTCTCTCTCTCTCTCGCTCTCTCTCTCTCTCTCTCTCGCTTCCTCTCTCTCTCTCTCTCTCTCTCTCTTCCTCTCTCTCTCTCTCTTCCTCTCTCTCTCTCTCTCTCTCTTCCTCTCTCTGTGCAGGTGTTGTGTCCTGCTATAAAAGTGCCACCAGTGGCGCCACTCCACACTGCAGATGGATCCCCCCCTCCCCTCCCTCCCTCCCATTGACCCACTCGCCCCCATACCTTCCTCTCTCAGGCCACAGTACAAGTGGTTTGGTGTAACATGCCACCTCTGCAGAAGCATTACTCACACGACCTCCCCCACTTTTATCCCACTTTTCCCTTTACCTCTCCTCCCTCTCTCCTCCCTCTCTCCTCCCCTTCTCCTGGTGTATAACAGTCAGCCCAGACGATCAGGGCTCAGTCTAGTCAACTTGAGAGAGAGAGAGAGAGAGAGAGAGAGAGAGAGAGAGAGAGAGAGAGAGAGAGAGAGAGAGAGAGAGAGAGAGAGAGAGAGAGAGAGAGAGAGAGAGAGAGAGAGAGAGAGAGAGAGAGAGAGAGAGAGAGAGAGAGAGAGAGAGAGAGAGAGAGAGAGAGAGAGAGAGAGAGAGAGAGAGAGAGAGAGAGAGAGAGAGAGAGAGAGAGAGTATGCATGTGTGTGTGTGTGCGCTGATGTGTGCATGTGTTGATTTGTGTGTGTGTGTGTGTGTTGCAGTGACCTGTGTGATGCGCTGGTGATTCTCCAGTTGTATGAGAAAGTCAATGTCCCTGTAGAGTGGAAGAAAGTCAACAGACCTCCATACTCTGCACTGGGCAGTAACATGAAGAAGGTACACACACACACAGACTGACTTTATTTTATCAATATAATGTTGATAAAAATACAGAGGATTTACAGGTATTGTGTTGGTGTGTCTGTAAGTGTAGTTGGAGAACTGTACCTATGCGGTGGAACTGGGTCGGAATAAAGCTAGATTCTCATTGGTGGGAATTGGAGGAGTGAATCTGAATGAAGGAAGTCCCATGCCCACACTGGCTCTGGTCTGGCAGCTGATGAGGAGGTATGTACAATACAAACACACACACACACACACACAAACACACACACACACACAAACACACACACCTTTCCTTTTTCGCTTCAACATCTCTCTCACCTCTTACTGTCCCTCTATCAACCCCCCTTCAGGTACACTCTCCAGGTGTTGTCTGATCTAGGAGATGGGGAGAAGATTGGAGACCAGATCATAATCAACTGGGTCAACACTCAGCTCAAAGAGGGACACAAGGACTCACAGATCAGCAGCTTTATGCATATTTTGTAAAGCACAGATCCAAAGATCTAAGGGTTATCGTTATGAGCTAGATTGACTAAGCGACAATACACCAGAAACAATGCTAAAACATGAATTTTTTTACACACACTATACTGAACTGTACACTACTGAACTGCTCCCTCTCGCCATCCCTCAGCATTAAAGACCAGAGGGAGTGGCCCAATCACAATGTTGAACAACTCTCATTTATATGTTAACAATGCCTGAGGTCACTGGGCTATTAATAGCATGGTTTTACTCACTCATTAAGTTGTGTTGTTTTACATGACTGTTGTTATTGTTTTAAGTCATATTCTTAGCCTCTCCCTTTCTCTGGTCTGTCCAACTGGGTGTGTGTCTCTCTGTCCCCCTCTCTCTCTCCCTATATCTCTCTCCCTCTGTTTCTCTCCCTATATCTCTCTCTCTCTGTTTCTCTCTCCCTATATCTCTCTCCCTCTGTTTCTCTCTCCCTATATCTCTCTCCCTCTGTTTCTCTCCCTCTCTCTCTTTCTCCCTCTCTCTCTTTCTCCAAGGCTTAGTAGTGGATGTTAGGATGCCCTCCCCCTGTTAGAGGACAGACATATTCCACCCCAGACAGACTTGTTGTGGTCAGCAGGGGGTTAACACACATCTGTCATCTGCTGGTAAATGTGGTTCCCCTGTTAGCAACGTGATGACCTGCAGGCCAAGGGAGGAGGTAGACACTGACATATTTAGCTTTGTGTTTTCTGTCTGTTAAAGTCCCTTCTGGGATCAGCAGGTGTAACATATTTTTGTCTCTTTCTCAGCATCCCTTTCTCTCTCTCTCTCTCTCTCTCTCTCTCTCTCTCTCTCTCTCTCTCTCTCTCTCTCTCTCTCTCGCTCTCTTCCTCTCTCTCTCTCTCTCTCTCTCTCTTCCTCTCTCTGTGCAGGTGTTGTGTCCTGCTGTAAAAGTGCCACCAGTGGCGCTACTCCACCCTGCAGATGGATCCCCCACTCCCCTCTCTCCCCCCTCCCTCCCCCCTCCCTCCCATTGACCCACTCGCCCCCATACCTCCCTCTCTCAGGCCACAGTACAAGTGGTTTGGTGTAACATGCCACCTCCACAGAAGCATTACTCACACGACCTCCCCCACTTTTCCCTTTACCTCTCCTCCCTCTCTCCTCCCTCTCTCCTCCCCTTCTCCTGGTGTATAACAGTCAGCCCAGACAATCAGGGCTCAGTCTAGTCAACTTGAGAGAGAGAGAGCGAGAGAGAGAGAGAGAGAGAGAGAGAGAGAGAGAGAGAGAGAGAGAGAGAGAGAGAGAGAGAGAGAGAGAGAGAGAGAGAGAGAGAGAGAGAGAGAGAGAGAGAGAGAGAGAGAGAGAGAGAGAGAGAGAGAGAGAGAGAGAGAGAGAGAGAGAGAGAGAGATTAATTTACATATACACACACACTCGTATTCTCACTTTCTTTCACACACACAAACTCGGAAGCGGTAGGATGTTGGTGAACATGGTGTGTGTGCTCTGCTGTGTGTCGGTGTCGGTGTGTGTGAACGGAGAGGAATATGAAGTGAACTACGCAGACAACTACGAAAACGAGATTACACAGGACCAACAGGACGGTACGTCTCTCTCTTTCACTCCTTCATTTCTTCCCTTGTTCTTGTTTCTCTCCTTGACCTGCCCTCCTCTTTCTCTCTCTGTTTCACTTGTTCACATGAGACACACATTCTAGAGGTAGCGTGTATGGCTGACTGTTGATTGACAGTGTGGTGTCTGGTTCTCTCTCCCTCCAGGGGACTCCCCTGTGACTACCTGCCAGACTGCAGAGCTCTCTCGCTGGAACAAACTCTTCGTGGCCCTGGAGGACTCCCACCAGAGGGAGATGATGCTGATGGAAGCCCTAAAGCAACGCTTTGGAGGCCCGGGAGTTTGCCAGCAGTGCCTGCCTGCCATCGAGGCAATCTGCCGGGGGCAGGCAGAGCAGGCGAGCCCCAGGCTCCAGCGAGGCCTAGTGGAGCTGAAGGAGGAGGTAACAGAGAGAGAGGGGAGGATGAATGCTTCACTACAGCAGATCAGACAGGAGGGAGCAGAAAGTTACAGGAGGATGATGGATGTGTTACATCAGCTCCATAGACCACATCGATTGGAGGAGAGTAAGCTGAGCGGGGAGGTGACAGGAGGGGCTGGATCTATAGGAGCCGGGCATAGAGAGGCAGAGCCAATCAGGACAGGAACAGCAGGTGTAGTACCTTCTTTAGGAGTGGGACTTGAAGCCACACGACCAATCGAGGCAGGGCATACAGAGAATGGGTTGGGTTTAGGGGAGGGGCTTAGTGGGACAGGTGGACCAATAGGGACGAGGCCTGGCAGTGTAGGGGCGGGTCTCGGACTGGGATTGGGCATGAAGCCGTTCTTGTCGAGCACAAAGAAACAGGAAGTGACATCATCACCATCCTCGGACCGGGGGAAGATAGAGAGGGCTCTGGTTGCTATAGCGATGGAACTGCGGAAGGTACAGACCCAGCTGGGCCTAATATCCTCTGTAGGGAACGAAGGATGAAAAAAGATGAGGAGAAATGAAAGGAAGGATGTCTGATGGATATTTTCCTCTATCAGGGCCTGAATTAAAACTAAAATGTAAACTGATTTAGATTTTGCACAATAACATATCACCTTTTTATACATTAGTAAAGCAAAAAAAAATGCCTTGAAATATGTTGAGTATTTTTTTTTATTCTGTATAATGAGAGAACATAAATGCACTGTAACTCTAATTGTCTAAGTGATTAATAAAGACTTGATCAACTTTTTAATTTGTGGAAAGGGTTCCTCCCGTCTTAAGTTATACACCCACCGTCTTTAACAGGGAAAAACATGTGATCATGGACATTGTGGACAATAACAGGAGTGTCTCAGATACTGTTGACATCTCAGCTAGAATCAGACACAGTCCTCTTTCTCATTACTGAGTTTATACACTTTCAATAAACTGTTTAGGATTTATGAAGTTTTGCCAGACTTATAACACAGCCACTGCGATCTCTCCTGCTGCCAAATAACTTCATTCATCTGTTTGTTTGTGTGTGTGTGTGTGTGTGTGTGTGTGTGTGTGTGTGTGTGTGTGTGTGTGTGTGTGTGTGGGCAGGGGGGGGGAGAAGAGAGTTTT
>NW_025538939.1:0-15741 GCF_020615455.1 Coregonus clupeaformis | reverse complement strand
TATATATATATATATATATATATATATTGTGATGCCACGAGCTACGCGCTTCCAGCGGGGTTGCCCAAGTAGTGCAAGGAGTCCAGGTTCAACCAAACAAGGATTTTTATTAAAGGTCTTCGGCAACTAACAAATTATAACACAATTCTCTTCTTCTCCGAGCCCACCTTCCAGACCGTGTCTCTCCCTTCCAAAACAACTACCAGCTTATCAGCCCCTGATTGGTTTCGCTGCGTGGGAAGATTGGCCACAGAGGGTTGGAGTTCCCGACCATACCAGCAGATGGAGCCATAGCTGTCTGGGTTTGCAGCCACCCTCAGGGGGATGCTAACGTCCCTCCAGGACACAGCCTCTCGTGACATCACACATCCCCTCTGGGACCGACGTCCCCGCTGGGTAAAGGCAGTGAAGAAGGCATCACGCCGGGAGAGGGCGTCCGCATTGCCGCTGGTGCTTGCCAGCCTGCTCTCTCTTCAACTCCTCCACCTCTAGGACCAGGGACTCAGCCTCCTGTTGTCTCTCCTTGAGTTTCTTACTGAAAGCATCAGCCTTGGTTTTAGCTAGAGTTTAGCTTCTGTTGAGCAGCTTTCAGTTCCTTCTCTCTCTCTGCCTCCGCGATTCTTCATCTTGTTCTCCAACACCTTGTACTTCTCCTCTGCCTTCTTCTGGACCTCCTTACTCTGCGCAGGGTCTCCTCACACTCCTCGATGGTCCTGCGCAGCCTCTCCAGCTCCTCCTGTTGCTTAGGAAGGAGCTCTGTTGAGTTTAGCCTGGAGGATATCTAACTCTTCTGTCTTCATGTCTAACTGTTGCTTTAACAAACGATACCTCTCAGCGGTCCCCTTCAGACCAGACAGTTCTTTGTCCAGATTCTGTAGCTCCCGTCTCTGTGTCGGTCTGAGCACCTGCCATCCCTATCAGAGCCCGGGCGGAGTGAGTAACTCGGAGGATTGCACCGGAGCCTTCCCAGGATGAGTCTTGCCTCTCCGTTTCCGAGGTACTCGGGTTATCCTCTCCTGAGACTCTCTCCAGAGTGGGTAAAAGGCTGGGCAGTCTCGTCCAATTAGGACAGGGGACGGGGAGGGAATCAACCACCCCGCCGCCGTCGTGTATGGTTCCCCGTGTGCTGGTCATTGTAAGTTCAGTAATGGGGTATTCTCTGGTGTCCCCATGGACACAGGAAACTGGGAGGACTTTCCCCGGGGTCAGACACCGTTGGGCCCACCAAATCCTTGCTGCACCAGGGTGGCCCGGCTACCAGAATCCAGTAAGGCCTCCACATCATGGTGATTCACAGTTACCGGGCAGGTGGGGGTGTCGATCTGGGCCGCCATCTACGACTCCCAAGAGCGAGGCAACCCGATTATGGGTGCTGAGCTGGAGGACTCCGCAGTGGGCATAGGTTCATCGGCTGGTTTCCCACCACTGCCAGGAGATATGTCCCATCTCCCCACACCGGTAACACTGTCGAGTTTCCCCCTCCTGGTGTACTCTTCTTGGACCCGCCTGGTTTCTGGCTCCCCCTGGAGCGGATAAGTCCTGACGTGGCTGGGTTCGAGACCTTGGGGTCCTTTGGACGGGTCCTTCCCATTTGTGGTGGGGCCGCACTCTGGGGTCTTTTCCGGGAAGCATTCAGCATCTCCGCTGTGGCCTGGTACTTTTCCACAGCTTCCACGGTCAGATCAGCCGTGGTCAAGGCCTGTTGACTGATGAACCGTTTTTGCCTCATAAGGCAGGGCGCGTAGGTAACGCATCCACCACAACGGCCTCCACCACCGCCGCGGCTGTATTCCTCTCGGATCCAGCCATTTCCTTGCGATTCGGACAAGTTCATGCATCTGCGCCCGAGGAGGTTGGTCTGGTTGGAAGGTCCAACTGTGAAAGCGCTGAGCCATACCAATTTTGTGAGTCCATATCTGCTGAGGATCTCAGACTTCAGGGCATCATAGTCAGTAACCTGGTCGGGCCCAGGTCCCCGGACAGCATTCAGCGCTTCCCGGTTAGGAAAGGGGCTAACAGACCAACCCACTGTTGCTTGGGCCAGGCTTCCCTAGTGGCCGTGGCCTCAAATGCATGCAGGTATGCCTCAATGTCATCAGTGCTCCCATCTTAGATATAAAGTCACTTACCTTTATTGGGGCGGGTATTTTGGACCACCCTCTGTCTCTGCAACTGCAATTCCTCTGCCTTCAGAAGGTTGGCTTTCTTTTGCTCCTCCAAGAGAGCCACGTTTGCTTGCATCTGGGCTTGCTGGCCAGCAACAAGGGCTTTCAATATGTCCTCCATTTCAGTCGGCGGGGAGCCTACGGCCAACTTGGAAAACTGGGTGATCAAACCTTGGTATCCTCCTCTGACATGCACTATTAACGCTGAGCGTGCCGTATTCTCCACCATCTGTGATGCCACGAGAGGCTACCGCTTCCAGCGGGGTTGCCCAAGTAGTGCAAGGAGTCCAGGTTCAACCAAAACAAGCGGATTTTTATTAAAGGTCTTCGGCTAACTAACCAAATTATAACACAATTCTCTTCTCTCCGAGCCCACCTTCCAGACCGTGTCTCCCTTCCAAAACAACTCCAGCTTATCAGCCCCTGATTGGTTTCAGCTGCGTGGGAAGATTGGCCACAGAGGGTTGGAGTTCCCGACCATACCAGCAGATGGAGCCATAGCTGTCTGGGTTTGCAGCCACCTCAGGGGATGTAACGTCCCTCCAGGACACAGCCTCTCGTGACATCACAATATGTGTACACAGTGGGGAAAAAGTATTTAGTCAGCCACCAATTGTGCAAGTTCTCCCCACTTAAAAAAGATGAGAGGCCATGCTAATTTTCATCACAGGTACACGTCAACTATGACAGACAAAATGAGAAAAAAAAAAAAATCCAGAAAATCACATTGTAGGATTTTTAATGAATTTATTTGCAAATTATGGTGGAAAATAAGTATTTGATCAATAACAAAAGTTTCTCAATACTTTGTTATATACCCTTTGTTGGCAATGGCACAGGTTAAACATTTTCTGTAAGTCTTCACAAGGTTTTCACACACTGTTGTTGCTGGTATTTTGGCCCATTCCTCCATGCAGATCTCCTCTAGAGCAGTGATGTTTTGGGGCTGTCGCTGGGCAACACAGACTTTCAACTCCCTCCAAAGATGTTCTATGGGGTTGAGATCTGGAGACTGGCTAGGCCACTACAGGACCTTGAAATGCTTCTTACGAAGCCACTCCTTCATTGCCCGGGGCGGTGTGTTTGGGATCATTGTCATGCTGAAAAGACCCAGCCACGTTTCATCTTCAATGCCCTTGCTGATGGAAGGAGGTTTTTCACTCAAAATCTCACGATACATGGCCCCATTCATTTCTTTCCTTTACACGGATCAGTCGTCCTGGTCCCTTTTCAGAAAAACAGCCACAAAGCATGATGTTTCCACCCCATGCTTCACAGTAGTGTATGGTGTTCTTTGGATGCAACTCAGCATTATTTGTCCTCCAAACACGACGAGTTGAGTTTTTACCAAAAGTCATATTTTGGTTTCATCTGACATTCTCCCAATCCTCTTCTGGATCATCCAAATGCACTCTAGCAAACTTCAGACGGGCCTGGACAGGTACTGGCTTAAGCAGGGGACATGTCTCGCACTGCAGGATTTGAGTTCCCTGGCGGCGTAGTGTGTTACTGATGGTAGGCTTTGTTACTTTGGTCCCAGCTCTCTGCAGGTCATTCACTAGGTCCCCCGTGTGGTTCTGGGATTTTTGCTCACCGTTCTTGTGATCATTTTTGACCCCACGGGGTGAGATCTTGCGTGGAGCCCCAGATCGAGGGAGATTATCAGTGGTCTTGTATGTCTTCCATTTCCTAATAATTGCTCCCACAGTTGATTTCTTCAAACCAAGCTGCTTACCTATTGCAGATTCAGTCTTCCCAGCCTGGTGCAGGTCTACAATTTTGTTTCTGGTGTCCTTTGACAGCTCTTTGGTCTTTGGCCATGGTGGAGTTTGGAGTGTGGACAGGTTTTGAGGTTGTGGACAGGTGTCTTCCTTATACTGATAACAAGTTCAAACAGGTGCCATTAACTACAGGTAAGAGTGGAAGACAGAGGAGCCTCTTATAAAGAAGAAGTTACAGGTCTGTGAGAGCCAGAAATCTTGCTTGTTTGTAGGTGACCAAATACTTATTTTCCACCATAATTTGCAAATAAATTCATAAAAAATCCTACAATGTGATTTTCTGGATTTTTTTTTCCTCAATTTGGTCTGTCATAGTTGACGTGTACCTATGATGAAAATTACAGGCCTCTCATCTTTTTAAGTGGGAGAACTTGCACAATTGGTGGCTCGACTAAATACTTTTTTCCCCACTGTGTGTGTGTGATATATATATATATATTGTGATGTCACGAGAGGCTGTGTCCTGGAGGGACGTTACATCCCCCTGAGGTGGCTGCAAACCCTCAGACAGCTTTGGCTCCATCTGCTGGTATGGTCGGGAACTCCACCCCTCTTATGGCCAATCTTCCCACGCAAAGAGCTGAAACAAATGAGGAGCTGATGAGCTGAAGGTTTTGGGGAAGTGAAGAGACAAGAGTTCTCAACCTGGGCTCTCTGGAGGACAAGAGTGCTGCACGTCCACTTCCATGAGGAATATAAGGATTTGGAGATACTTACCTTTGGGAAATACTCACCTTTGGATATATGCACCTGTGGAAATACGTGAGAGACATTTGGAAGGACTTTTTTTGCTGGTTGGCCACTAGCTGCAACGTGGACTACAGTAAGGCTGGGGAAAAGTTATCTGAGCGAGTGAGAATTAGGATTTTGGATGTGGGAAGAGACATCCCTGAACTGTTAACCCTAAAGAGCCACAAGAGAAACAGAATTTTGTTATATTTTCGTTAATTTCCCAAGACCTATAATAAAATCCTTGTTTTGTTTGAACCTTGTCTCCTTGCACTACTTGAGCAATCCGCTGAAAGCTGTGTAGCCTCTCGTGACGTCACGATGGTGGTGAATACGGGTACGCTCAAGCGTTAATAGTGCATGTCAGGGGAGGAGGATACCGAAGGTTTGATCACCCAGTTTTCCCTGTTGGCCGTAGGCTCCCCGCCCACTGAAATGGAGGACATATTGAAAGCCCTTGTTGCCGGCCAGCAAGCCCAGATGCAAGCAAACGTGGCTCTCTTGGAGGAGCAAAGAAAGCCAACCTTCTGAAGGCAGAGGAAATTGCAGTTGCAGAGACAGAGGGTGGTCCAAAATACCCGCCCAATAAACGCAGTCTTTATATCTAAGATGAGCTACCTCATTCCCCTACCTGCACTCTTGGCCGCGCCACTAGGGAGCCTGGCCCATAGCGGTGGACTCTTTGCCCCTTTCTAACCGGGGATCTAATGCTGTCCGGGACCTGGCCCTTTCTATATGCCTTGGATCCTCCAGATTCACAAGTTGTAATGGCCCAGCGCTTTCACAGCTGGATTCCAACTTCAGACCAACCTCGCCTATTGTCGGCTCGCAGGATTACCGCGGCGGTGGTCGAGGGTTGTGTGTTTACTCCCCTGCCTTTAGGCCAAGCTTCGTCTCATTACTCACGGCTGATCTACCGTGAAGCTGTGGAAAATACCCGCCACGGCGGAATGCTAATGCTTCCGAAAACCCCGTCCACACCACAAATAAACCCTCCAAAACCCGTCTCGAGCCCATTTGCAGACTTATCCCGGCTCCCCGGGAGCCAGAATCAGTTACCCGAAACTCACATGTTGTGTGGGGGGATACTCTCTCCTGGCAGTGTAAACACCATGTTAACTCTCCCTGTCCTCCAGCTCGCACTTCCCACACACTTTTGCTCGCTCTTGAATTAATGCGCCCAGTGCCCCCCCACCTCCCGTCCTGTGGTTACTGATTCTTAGCGCCTCTAAATTTTGCCCAACTTCCCCCAGGTCCCAGTTTCCTGTTCCAAGACACCAAATCCCCGTTACTGAACTTACAATGGACCCCACGAACCATACACTGCGGTCTGTTATTCCCTCCCCGTCCCTGTCCCATTGGAGCCGAGACTGCCTACCTTTACCCACTCTGGAGTCTCAGGAGAGATAATCCAGTACCTCCGAGGGGCGAACGCAAGACTCATCCTGGGAGAGGCTCGGTCAATCCTCCTTCTCCTCCTTCTTGGGCTCTGATAGGGATGGCGAGGTGCCCAGACCGACACAGCAGGCGGCTATTCATCTACAACTTCTGTCTAGACCTGCTTTTGTTAAAGCAACAGTTAGACTGAATTATTTCGTAACTCCAACGCTCCTTCCTATAGCAGCAGGAGGAGTGAGGGCTGCCACCATTAGAGTGTTCTCATGGGATCAGGCTACAGGTGTTGGAAAAGTGAAATGCGGAGCGAAAACTAAAGCTGCTCAACAGAAGCTAAACTCTGCTAAAACCATGAAGTGCGTTCAGTAAATCGGGAACGGGTGTCCCTTCTGGGTGGGAGTTAAAAGTAGCTGGCAACCACACCATCTTGCGCGCGCCCTCTCCCGGCCGTGATCCCTTCTTACCCCTTTACCCCAGCCGGGGCCGTCGGGTCCCGAGAGGGATGTGTGATGTCACGAGAGGCTGTCTCCCTGGAGGGGCGATTACATCCCCTGAGGTGGCTGCAAACCCAGACGTATGTCCATCTGCTGTATGGTCGGGAACTCCACCCCTCTTGCCAATCTTCCCCCGAAACAGAGCTGATGAGCTGAAAGAGATTTGGGGGAAGTGAAGAGACACAAGTCTCCAACCTGGGCTCTCTGGAGGACAAAGGAGTGCTCACTCCCTTCCATGAGGAATATAAGGATTTGGAGATACTTACCTTTGGGAAATACTCACCTTTGGATATATGCACCTGTGAAATCGCGAGAGACATTTGGAAGGACTTTTTTGCTGGGTTGTCCACTGGCTGCAACGTGGACTACAGTAAGGCTGGGGAAAAGTTATCTGAGGCGAGTGAGAATTAGGATTTTGGATCTGAAAACATCCCTGAACTATTAACCCTTAAAGAGACCACAAAACAGAATTTTGTTATATTTTAAGCGTTAAATTTCCCAAGACCTATAATAAAATCCTTGTTTTGTTTGAACCTTGTCTCCTTGCACTACTTGAGTCATTCCCCTAAGCTGTGCAGCCTCTCGTGTCACATATTTTTATATATTTTTTTATATATATATATATATATATATATAGTGATTCCGAATGTTCCTGATACATCCCCCTGAGGTGCTGCAAGCCACCTTTTGGCTCCATCTCTGGTATGGTCGGGGAACTCCCTTGTGCCCAATCTTCCCACCCAGCTGAAACCAATCAGGGCTGATAGGCTGGGGTTGTTTTGGAAGGGAAGAGCCACGGTCTGGAGATTGGGTTTGGAAGAGAAGAGAATGGTGTTATTATCTTCGTTAGTTACCAAACCTTTAATAAAATCCTTGTTTTGGTTGAACCTGGTCTCCTTGCACCTACTTGGGCAATCCCGCTGGAAGCTGTAGCCTCTCGTGACATCACAGATGGTGGAGATACGGCACGCTCAAGCGTTATGTGCATGGCAGATACCGAAGGTTTGAGTCACCCAGTTTTCCAAGTTGGCCGTAAGCTCCCTCCCGACTAAATGACATAATAAAGCCCTTGTTGCTGGCCATAAGCCCAGATGCAAGCAAACGTGGCTCTCTTGGAGGAGCAAAAAACCAACCTTCCTGAAGCAGAGGAATTCAGTTGCAAACGAGGCAAAATGCCCGCCCAATAAAAAAGGCAAAGTGACTTTATATCTAAGATGGGAGCCTACCCGATGACATTAGGGGCATACCTGCATGCATTTGGTAGGCCCCCTAGGACCTGGCCCAAGCAGCAGTGGGTTGGTCTGTTAGCCCCCCTTTCTAATTCCCGGAAGCCTGAATGCTGTCCGGACCTGGCCCCTAGGTTACTATTATCCTTCTTCCTCTCATTTAATTTGTTCCCTTTCACGTTGACCTTCCACCAACCAGTCCATGCATATTGTCCTCCATGAATGGCTGATCCCAGGAATCCTGGTGGCCCGTTGTGGTGAATCGTTACCCTCTCGCCCCCTGCCTTATGAGGCCAACGGTTCATCATCACACGCCTTGCCCGCTATCTGACCTGAAGCCGTGGAAAAGTACCGGCCACAGCGGAGATGCTGAATGCTTCCCAACGGAGTGCGGCCCCTACCACAAATGGGAAACATCGACCCCAAGGTCCCAACCCACCACGTCACTTATCCCGGTCCGGGGGAGCCAGAAAGCCAGGCGTCCAAGAAGAGGTACACCAGGATGAACCTCGACAGTGTTACCGGGTAGTAGGGGAGATGGGGACATATCTCCTGGCAGTGTGGGAAACCAGCCATAACCTTACCCACTGGAGTCCTCCCAGCTCAGCACCCACCATCGCTTTTGCCTCGCTCATTCTAGATGGCGGCCCAGATCGCCACCTGCCCGTAACTGTGAATCACTCACTGATGTGGGGCCTTATCTGATTCTGTCCCACCCTGGTGCTAAGGATTTAAGTGGGCCCAACGTGTCCTACCCCGGAAAATCTCCCATTTCCTGTGTCCATGGGGATCACCAGAGAATGCCCCATTACTATTCATGACCCCACACGGGGAACCATACCACCGGGGGGTGGTTGATTCTCCCCGTCCCTGTCCTAATTGGGCCCAACTGCCCAGCCTTTTACCCACTCTGGAGGGTCTGGAGATACCAGTACCTCCCGAAAGAGGGCAAACTCATCCTGAAGGCTCCGTTCAATCCTCCGAGTTACTCACTCCCGCCCCGGGTCTGATAGGGATGGCAGGTGCCCAGACCGCACAGAGCGAGCTACAGAATCTGACCAAACTGTCTGGTCTGAAGGGGACCCTGTATCTTTTTAAACAAGTTAACATAACAGAAGAGTTAATATCCTCCAGCTAAACTCCAACAACTCCTTCCTAAGCAACAGGAGGAGCTGAAACTGCGACCATCGAGGGTGTGAGGCCTTGCGCAGGGAGTAGGGAAGGTCCAAAAAGGCAGAGGAATAGGTGTTGGAGAACAAGATGAAGAATGCGGAGGCAGAGACTCTGCTCAGCAAAGCTAAACTCTGCTAAAAACCAAGGCTGATACGTTCATAAAAACTCAAGGAGAGACAACGGAGGCTGAGTCCCTGGTCCTAGAGGTGGAGGAGTTGAAGGGAGCAGGCTGGCAAGCAACACGGCTCAATGCGGACGCCCTCTCCCGGGCGTGATGCCTTCTTCGCTGCCTTTACCGCGAGGCGGTCGGGGATGTGTGGTGATGTCACGAGAGGCTGTGCTCCTGGAGGGTATCCCCCTGTTCAAACCCAGAGCAGCTATTCCATCTGCACTGGTCTGGTCGGGAACTCCAACCCTCTGTGGCCAATCTTCCTAACGTGGGGCAATCGGGGCTGTAGGCTGGGGTTGTTTTGGGAAGGGAAGAGACACGGTCTGGAGTGGGTTTGGAGGGGAGGAATGGTGTTATTATTTCGTTAGTTACTAAACCTTTACACAAAAATCCTTGTTTTGGTTAACCCTGGTCTCCTTCACTACTTGGGCAATCCCGCGCTGAAGCTGTAGCCTCTCGTACATCACAATATATATATATATATATATATATATATATATATACACACATATATATACAGTGGGAATTTTATACCTCCATTCTGTTGTCTACTTAAAAAGATGTAGGGTCTGTTTTTTACTCATATACCTTCAACTGTGAGAGCGAATCTAACAAAAACCCAAAAATCACATTTATGATTTTTAATAATTAATTTGCATTATTCAACCTAATATTTGATCCATCAGAAAAGCGAACTTAATTTTGTACACAACCTTTGTTTGCAATTACAGAAGAATCATACGTTTCCTGTAGGTCTTATACCAGAGTTGCACCACACTGCAGTGCAGGATTTTGCCCACTCCTCCCATACACTTCTCCATCTTCATTTGGGCTGTCGCTGCAATACTTTCCTCCCTCCAAAATTTTCTATTATTCTTCTCTCCACTCCAACTTAATGTTCTTCCCAGCACTCCTTATTCCTGCTGTGTTTTCGGGTGTTCTCTAACCCACCCACCCATCTTCAATGCTCTTATTGAGGGGGGGTTTTCAATCTCTAATACATGCCCCATCCATCCTCCCTAATACATGCATTCGTTCTGTCCCCTTTGCAGAAAAGCATCCCCAAAAATGATGTTTCCACCTCCATGCTTCACGGTTGGGATGGTGTTCTTGGGGTTTAACTCATCTACTTCTTCTCCCGGAGTGAGTTTAACAAAGCTATATTTTTGTCTCATCAACCACCACTACCTTCTCCCATTCCTCCTCTGGATCATCCAGTGGTCATTGGCAAACTTCAGAGCGGAGCCTGGACATCCGCTAGCACGGCTTGAGGCAGGGGGGACCTTGCGTGCGCTGCAGGATTTTAATCCATGACGCGTAGTGTGTTACTAATGGTTTCTCTTTGAGACTGTGGTCCCAGCTCTCTTCAGGTCATTGACCAGGGTCTGCCGTGTAGTTCTGGGCTGATCCCTCACCTTCCTCAGGATCTTGATGCCTCACGAGGTGAGATCTTGCATGACCCCAACCGAGGGTGATTGACCGTCATCTTGAACTTCTTCCATTTTCTAATAATGTGCGCCAACAGTTATTGCCTTCTCCCTGCTTCTTGCCTATTGTCCTTACCCCATCCCACTTGTAGTCTAATTTTATCCTGATGTCCTTACACGGCTCTCTGTCTTGGCCATTGTGGAGGGTTGGAGTCTGTTTGATTGGAGTGTGTGGACAGGTGTCTTTTATACAGTAATGTTCAAACAGGTGCAGTTAATACAGGTAATGAGTGAAAAGGCTTTTTAAAAAAAACTAACGGTCTGTACCGGAATTCTTACTGGTTGGTAGGTGATCAAATACTTATGTCATAACAATAAATCAAATTAATTACTTAAAAATCATACAATGTGATTTTTTCTGGATTTTTGTTTTTTAGATTCCTCTCTCACATTTAATTATATATTCTTTCTTTTAAGTAGGAAATCAAAGTTATCAAATATAGTAGCAGCAGTGGTCGGGAGGGTTGTGTTTTCTCTAGCAATCTTGGCTTCTTATATGGTGTTGATAAAGCTTAACATGTATTTTTGTAGGTAGGTAGTTGTAGTTAGTATTGTCGGTATTTATTTAGTAGTTATTTATTTTATTTTATCGGCGGAGCCCATGACCCTGAGCCTAGCTAACCCACTGCCTGGACCAATAAACTAGCTAGCTAGCGTAGCTACTAGTAACTTTTAGCAGCGGTGGATAGTTGTTTCCAATGTTATTTCCCCTTATCTCTGTGATTGAGCCACTAGCTACCTACCATTCCTGTTTTTCTAACACTCATTATCTGAGGCATTGTTATATTATCGCTACTGTATATTACAGCTACTGATTGCAGAAACAAATATCTTCTTATCTACCACCCAACATGTCGGGTAAGTTTGGCTTTATTACATAGCTTGGGCTTTTTGTCGAGTGAGGCTTAAATTATGTATTTAGATTGTAGTTAGGTATTGTAGGTAGGCATTGGCTGTTGTGGGTGTTATTGTAGGTTACATTTATTCGGCGTCCTGTCTCACTGCTAGCTAGCTAACTCACCTCTTAGACTAGCTGGCCAGTAGCTATTCGCAACAGTTCAACTTAGATACAATATCTTCCCTACATTTTTCGCGCTCTTTTTCAAACAAAGTCAACACAGCAGCCTTGCTAGCTATGCCACACACCACTATGCTGTCTTAGCAGCTAAACTACAATATATTTTGTGCTAGCTAGCCAGCGTTTAATTATTGCTGCGTTATAGAAAGGAACTAGACACGGACATCGAATTATCTGTTTGTGTTTACTTTGGTTTAATTTACTATGTGTACTACTGTGTGTTTTGATGCTACATTTTGCTTCCTCATATTACTACTAATAAAATAAGTTGAGTCTATTCCTTGAAACATTAACCCTGTAGTTCAAACAATTCTAATTTCTAAAGTGGAAGTTGGGAGAGTTTTTATTCGGGTGGTTCAGTGAAACAATTATAGTTTCTGAGGTGATTGGGTATTATATTTGGGAGTTTTGTGAGGGAGGCCCTACTCTCTCCTTTCCCGATGTTTAGTTCATTTTCATTCCATCTCCTCTGTTATTGTTCCATTTCCTACAGGCCCTGTCAACTATGCCTCTGCCTATCCCTATTCTCTCCTCTCCCACAGGCTACACAAACCCTCACCCAGCTCAGCTGCTGCCTCTCTAACCTGGTGTCCCTCCGCACCCCCACACCTGGAGTTCCAGGTCTCAGGCAGCCTCTGGAACTCCGTTTCTGCTGCCAACAAGGCTGACTTCATCCCAGCCTATCCTAACCTCCAGTCCCTCACTTCCTGAGCGCTGAAACATGGATTCCCTCTCTGCTTCTCCTCGTCCAACCATGTGTTCTCGCCACTACCCACATCTGGTCAGAGGGGTGTTAGCACAAAGAATCCTCATCTCTCCCCAAGTGACATTCTCAACTTTTCCCTAACCCATCTGTCTATCTCCTCATTTTAATTCCATACTGTCACAAGTCACTACCCATTTAACCCAATATCCTTTCATCTTTCGCCCTCAGGTTCCCTCCGAGAGTTCATCACTTCAGCCTTGATAAGTTCAACTTTCCTGAGATGCTCACCCCTCATTTTGAATTTCAACCTCCCTACTCCTACATTTACTCATTTCCCCTCCTTCTTTCCTCTCCTCTCCTCTTCTACCTCCCCCTCTCACCATCCCCCCTACTCACAAAGGCAGTCAATAACCACTACCCCATCTTTACAGATACTCCTCTTCTACCTAATCTCACTGCAACTCCCTCCCATGTCTCCAACCACTACTTTTTATCCTTTTCTCTCGCTCTCCTCCAACACTACTCACTCTCCCCTCCTGTAATGCGCCGCCGCAACCTTCACTCTCTCTCTCCACTACTCCTCTCCTCTTCCATCCTATCATCTCTTCCCTCTGCTCAATCCTTCTCCCTCCAATCTCCTGAGATTCTACCTCCTCAACCCTCCTCTCCTCCTCCCTTTCTGCATCCTTTACTCTCTGTTCCCCTATCTCCCGCCGGCTCGTCCTCCTCTCCAGCTCCATTGCTTGATGACTCATTGCGAGCTCACAGAACCGAGCCTCCGGGCAGCCGCGAAATGGAAGAACCAAACTCCCTGCCGACCTGGCATCTTCCTCCCTCCTCTCTACATTTTCTTCATCTGTTTCTGCTCTAAGCCCACTTTCTCCACTCTAGAATTCCAAGCATCTCCTCTACACTGTTTCGCCACCCATTTTCCTCACTGCTGAATCCCCTCTCTCTGTGATTTCCCCTTTAATCCATCCTGTTTTTGCGATCTAATCTGCTTCCCACCTGCCCTACCCCATGTACTTCTTTCTCTCTCTCCAGATAAAATCCTATTTTACTACAGGCCGCCCAACAACCTGCCCAGCTTGGCCCATCCCCCTCCTCTCTCTTCTCTCAGCCATCTCCACGGTAACCTTCTCCCTACCTCCCCTCGCTGATCAACTCATCATGGCCTTCTTTTCCCTTCCGTCTTCAAAAGTTCATTCTCAAAAAACCAACACTACATCCCACTGATGTCAGCAACTACAGACCATATCCCTTCTTTCTTTTCTTTCCAAAACTATTGAGCGATACCGTCTTTAGCCAACTCTCTTGCTATCTCTCTCACTACCTTCTTGATCCAAATCAGTCCAGGTTTCAAGTCTTGGTCATTCAACTGAGACCTAACTCTTCTCTCTGTTCCGGAGGCTCTCTACCGCACTGCTAAAAACTAACTCTCTCTCTCTGCTCTTGTCCTTCTCCTGCTCTTTTACTGTGAACCATCAGATCCTCCTCTCCACCCTCTCTAAGCTGGGCATCTCGGCGCCGGCTCACTCCTTTCTCCCTACTCCAAGTGAGCGTGGGGCTGTCTCCCCACTTTCCACCGATGCTCCTACACCCTTCCCCCAGGAGCTCAGTTCTGAGGCCCTCTCCTATTCTCCCTATACACCAAGTCACTTGGCTCTGTTATCCTCACATGGCCTCTCCTATCATTGCTACAGCCTGACATACCCAACTAATCTTCTCCTTTCCCCCTTCTGATAACCGAGTAGCATCGCATCTCTGCATGTCTGGCAAACATATCATATGATACGATCACGCTATTACAACAGGCGCGGGGCTGCTCTTCCTCCACGGGGGAGAAGGACTGCCCGTTTCCATGATCTCGCCTATCACGATTACAATCCTTGTTCCTCCTCTCCCAGTCCGAAGAGGGCGTGACCCTGGACACACCCTTTCGTTCCTCCCTACATCACCATCCTGCAGGTTCATCTTTTCCATCCCACCCTGCCTTTCCGGGCTGGCACAGGTCCTAATCCAGGCACTTGTCATCTCTCTATTACGCACGCTCTGCTGTTGGCTGGCTCCCTACCTGTGCCATTAAACCCCTCACTCATCATCAGCCCGTCTGGTGTTCACTTCAGTTCTTCGTCACCCCCCTCCTCACACACCCTCCCTGGCTTCCAGTTGATTTTACAAACCTGGTCTCCTCGCCTCTGTCACTTCAGGGCTCTGATCAGTCCCTACACCCAAGCGAGGGCATTCACGTACATCACCTCTGCTTCCTGCTGCTCCCTTCTCTGAAGCTATAGTTTCCCTCAGCCCAGTCAAAACTGTTCGCTGCTCTGGCACCCCGAATGTGGAACAAGCTCCCTCACGAGCGCCAGGACAGCCCATCCTCACCTCACCTTCCAAATTTAAACCCCACCTCTTTAAGGAATGCCTGGGATGGATAAAATAATCCTTCTTCTATAAAATAATAATATAATAATCAAAAAAACAAAAACATGTTTAAAGTGGTTATCCCACTGGCTATAAGTAATCACCAATGTGTAAGTCAAAACACTGGATTCTAAATCTAAATGTAAATATAATGTATAATGTATACTTATTCTCCCCACTGTAAGTCCGGGAGCAGTTCAGTGGTCAATGTTGGTGCTCGCTACAGGCGGGGATTGGAGACGCTGTTATTGCGGTGCTAAGCCAGCGCCGGGAGCTCAGCAGATGATCTATAAATGTATAGCAGAAGCACTATTAAACCACATCAGCGGTTAACCCGACATTACAATGTATATAGCGGGCTCGTGTCAGCAGTAGGAGGTCCCGTCGTTGTTACGATAATATGGCTGGGAAATGGGCCTGGCTCAGCTGTCAGGCCTAACTGGAGGTTAAAAGCATTCAGGCAGTGATTACCAACAATACAGCAACACATTCGGATTTGCAGCTATCTAGTTGCGATGATCCGGTGTTAGGTCAGTGATTCATTTTCCGCAAATATCCTTGCTCTGGAGTCGAAGTAGCATGCTGTGCAGACTTTGGCGGTTTTGTCGGAAGGCTAGAGCTGGTTGGTAGGTGAGTGCAGGCCACGTCGCACTAGTACCGCTAACCAGTGTAAAACATACAAGTATAGTTAGCTAACTGGCTAGCTAATTTCACATGAGTTCTGATAAATTGTATGAAAAATATAGAATCCAGTTCCACATTGGTGAGGAGGGTTAGGTATATTTAGTTAAAGGATGAAAGTGAGATTAGGTATATACGAAAAAAACAAATAAAAAGACGGCTATTTACATAGAGAGACTTCCAAAACCCACACCCACTTTCTCCGCCATCTTGAGATCAATGATGCAAGACTA
>NW_025538938.1:0-15745 GCF_020615455.1 Coregonus clupeaformis | reverse complement strand
TAACAGTCAGTTTCCTAACAGGTGCATGTTTATCAATAATTGGAAGAAGCAATTTCATAAATTCATCAAGTGCAGCGTCTGGATGCTCCTTATCAAACACATCAGACCAACAAATAATTGTAACATCATCCACATAAGACTCACAACAAGATCTTTTGTATCTCTTATATACTATTTTAGGCCCAGCTTTTGGAACTTTGGCTTTCCTGGATATAGCATCCAATGGGTACAGATACAGCTTTAGAAAAAAGTTCTACAGTATTAGTAAAAATGTGATCAGTGGATGATCTTGTTAATGTAGTGTTTGGTAGGTTGATTAATAACCTGAACCAGATTGCAGGCACTGGTTACAGTGAGAAGCTTCCTCTTGACCGACAGCTTGATGAAAACCAGTCAATATTCAGGTCCCCAAGAACGCATATTATTTAGATACTGTCTGTTAGCACTTGGTGGCCTATAGCAACACCCCAAAAGAAAAGGCTGTAGATGTGCCAGGTGAACCTGCAACCACAACACTTCAATAACCCTTGACGTAATATCTTCTTTAAGCATTACAGGGATATGGCTCTGAATTACAACCAACAAACTGGTTCTACGATGTAAAAGGCAATTTCCACATCTATTGTTATAATGGAACATTCATCTTAATCAGACTTAATGATTGTTAATGATATTTCAGCACCATACATACATGGAACAATCATTTCCTCTTATTCAACATTCTGACTCCAAAGCTTGGAGCGCAGGCCACGTAGCCTATTTCTATGCACACTGTGGCGCGAGCGCTCCTATTACACACAAAAAAAATGACAGCGTAAAAGGACTTATGCCACGTTCAAAACAACTGGGAAAATACAAGGTCAAATCATGAAGTCATTGATCTTCAGGTCGGAACCCTAGAAAAAGACCTGAGTTCCCGAGTTGGAATTACGAGTTGGATGACCGTTCAAATAAAAATTTCCCAGTCGGAGCTCGTTTTTTTCCTGAGTTCCGAGTTGTTTTTAAACGCACTGAAGTCGGAAGCTGGAGATTTCCGAGTTCCCAGTTCCTAGTTCCCAGTTGTTTTGAACGGGGCAACAGACACACAGAACTCCGACATAACCCAGGAAAGGGAAATATGAACAAAGGAAACCATACATTGAATTCAATAAACATAACTTCTACCTTATGAGTCTTGCGAACGTTCATGTGCAGTATAAACATTGCGCCCACTCAGAGCAGGGTAAGAAATGGTTGGCTATAAAATGAAAATGTATCGTGGGGCTATCAAACATGAAACAGAAATGTCTACGTGTTGCAATAAACGGTAGGGGATGGAATTATGAAACGCTAGCTATTATTGTAGTATTAGATGGAATCTAGATTTACTGTACCACATAGGGCCTATGCATTTAAACGTGTGAAAGCAACAGCAAACATTTCAACAAGAGAAAAAAAAGCACTCTCCACTCCTTTTGTGCATCTTCGCCACAGTAATAATTTATTTTAACAACAAATTCCAAATGCAAGCTTTATAAATGTCAAGCAATTGTTACATACCAAAAGACCAGTAAGCCTATGCTAGTAATTGTTGTCCCATCACTGGTGAGCTTGCATAGTAAACAGTTAATATTGTTGATCACCCAAACATTTTTGGAACTGCGTATTTATTTATTATGGCAATACTCTCTTCCTACAATTTGACGTTTGCGCTGCACCCGATCCTATAGCTGTACAGCAAATCAGCAATCTGTTCACTGCATGTAGAGTAATCCACGTAGACTCTATGCCACAAAATGAGTGAAAAAACATTACAAAACCTGGCCAGATAATCTCAAGTCATCAGTTTTAAGTCAAAGTCGAGTCCCGAGTCTTGAGGCTCCAAGGCTAAGTCAAGTCTCAAGTAAACACATTTGTGACTTGAGTCAGACTCAAGTCCAAGTCATGTGACTCGAGTCCACAACTCTGTCAACTACCGTTAGACAGACAGTCTTTTGCATGACAATAGCCGGCTGACCAAATTTCATGACTGCCACAGCCCTAGGTGTGTCTCAATAGTCCAAATCCTTTGAACGTCTCCCACATCTTCAGCACTGATCTGATAACACAAGATAGATATAAGTAATATGTCATCAGGGACCCCAGGGGACATGCTTTCACTCATCCAGTTGTTTAAGATCAGTACAGATGTTGCAAAGGAGATGAGGAAAGGAAAACTATTTTTATTGTGACACAACCCTAACTCTGTTTGTCCTTCCTTAAAATGGGCCTGTGGTAAATCCTGTAGTAAATCCTGAATTCATCATGGAGACAAAGTACATCCATTCCCAAATGCACAAAACCCCATGATACAGAGTTAGGCTAGATGAAAGCATAATATCATGAGCTAATTCCAAAGATAATGTACAACAGTTTAAATAATTACCGTGTGAAGGTTTTGAATATTTTATTTTCAATCAACAGCATACACCAGCTTTTATGAATGTTTTTTTATTAAGCATTTTTTTTGAGAATGAATTAAAATCAATTAAATAGCATGGTATAATGCAGAATGCAACCTTTAACTGTTAAAAGATAACTGTTGATATGGTCGATGTTATCTGATTAAAGAGCAGTATCAATGTTTTTTAGCAGCCAAAGATTGATCACCCTAAGGCTAATCAGTGGTAATATTTTCAAAATGGACGATATGGTATACTGCGTGTGTGTGCTTGTGCATGTGTGTGTACATGTGTGTCATTAATTAAGTCCACTCGTTTCCCTTTAATTAAGAAACAGATTTATTATTTCACCTTTAAAGGGTAGGTAGCATGAGTTTTTACTCAGCAATGTAACAGCACAGTGTGGACAAAGACTTAGTAACGTAGTTGTAGTCACGATCTGGTTACCTACAAGTTATTTTGTCCTTGGGTTATTACATATTTATTAACTTATTTCCGGATATCTGCTAAACTACCCACAATGCACTATTTCTCAACGTCATATGGAGGATGACGGCTAAGGTCAGCCATACCTCATGACCGAAGTAAAATTAGTTTTTATTGGATATTCGGTGGATATTCAGTTCTCTCTCATCAATACCTATGGTCTACCACAGTATGAGTCATAATACGCAAAAAACCTAGCGGTCAAACACAGAAATGGTTTCAATCGTTTTTCCACCATTCATTTTTTCCATTGTGGATTATCGAAACACTTCAAATAAGGGCTGTGTTAAGTGTAGGCTTACCCTGGCGTGACGTTTTGATAACCGTGTAAATCTCTCTTGGAATAGGTGACTTTTATAAATATATTCGCACGTATTTATCCCCCAAAAAGTACATGTTAATTAGCTGCTATCATACAGAACTAAAAATGCCTGTCTCAAGCTTCACGTCACTCACCAGGGCCATGATAATCTGGACGAGACTGCTGAATCGAGGCAAAGGTAAGAATCTCAGGATTAGCTAAATTGAGTAATAAATAAATCGGCTAAAGTTGTTTAAATTGACAATTCTGTGAATTGTCTTGGGCAAGTTAAAGTGAATGTTATCTACCTAACTAGCTCATGGTTAGATAGTTAGCAACATTAGCCTGGCTAGATGGCTACATTAGCCGTCTATTTGTCTACCCATTTAAATGCATGAGAAATTCATAAAAACGAGTTTAGCTTTCTTTGGCATTTATAAACCAACAGTCTAGCTTGCTAGATAATGTTGGTGGAACCATAAGGAGTGTCACGAGTTGCTAAGCCAGAACCCAGAAGCAGACCAGGACAAGGTAAGTAGAAACGAAGGTGAGTGTTTATTACAAATTCAAGAGTGATGCTGAATAATCCAGGAACAGAGCGGGCGGCGTTGATTAGTTGTTGGGGATGCAGTGGTTGATCCCATCCCGGGTGGCAGCCGCCGACCACCAGGCAGAGGTTGGATAGAAGGTTCCGGACGGGTGACTGCAGATGGAACAAAACGGGGGTAGTAACAAACCAACTCGGTGCAAAAAAACAACAAAACTAACGCTAGGCTCTAAAACTGATACTCTGGTAAAACCTATGTTCATGGCTAACCATCCGCAGGGACTGGATGTTAGGCTAGAACCTAAGAAGGGTGATGATCAGGACCAGGTGTGCAGATTGCTGATGGGATGCAGGTGCGGAAATCAAGAGAGCTCCCCGGAGGCGTTCCCGAACCCTCGGGAAACTGGAGATCACGAACAGAAAAACTAGTCACCAGACAGGACCCGACTCAGACTGCCGGGATCGTTACAGTACCCCCTCCGACACGCCACCGGGCGGACTCCCCGGAGCGCCAGGATGGAGCCGGTAGAAGTCACTGATGAGGTCAGCATCTAGGACCTGTCGCCGCGGAATCCAACTCCCTCTCTTCCAGGACCATACCCCTCCCAGTCCACGAAAGAGATACTGGAAACCCCGGCCCCCGCCGTCTGGAATCCAGATGCGACGCACCGTGTAGGCAGGACCACCTCCGATCATCCGAGGAGGAGGAGGAGGAGGCGAGGAGGCAACAGAGGACTGAGGAAGACAGGCTTGAGGCAGGAGACATGAAAGGTGGGATGGACTCTGAGCGTCCCTCGGTAGTTTGAGTCGAACTGCCACTGGATTGATCACCTTCTCCACCACAAACTGGACCGAATGAACTTCGGTAACAACTTCCTAGACTCAGTCCGTAACGGAAGATCCCGTGTAGGCCAACCGAAACCCATCTCCGATGGTATAGGTGGGAGCGGGGATCCGCGACGCAAATTCGCCTGGAGCTGATACCGGTCCGAAACTCTAAGGAGTGCTTCTGGCCCGAGTGCCAGGTCCGGTGGCAACGACGAATATGGGCCTGAACAGAAGGCACTGAGAGCTCCTTCTCTTGAGAAGGAACAGGGGAGGTTGGTAGCCATCAGGCACTGGAAGGGAGAGCATCCCAGTGGAAGATGTAGGGAGAGTATTGTGGGCATACTCAACCCAAGGCAACTGAGAGACCTAGGAGGTGGGGTTGGAAGAGACCAGACAGCGTAGTCGTGGATTCCATCTTCTGGTTGGCTCTCTCCGCCTGACCATTGGATTGGGGGGTGAAAACCAGATGTGAGACTGACTGTAGCTCCAATGGCCAAACAGAAGGACTTCCAGACAGCAGAGGTGGAACTGAGGCCACGGTCGGGAAACGATATCACTGGGCAAACCGTGGACCCTGAAAACCTCCCCTAACCAGGATCTCGGACGCCTCCGAGGCAGAGGAAGCTTAGCAATTGGCACTAAAGTGGCCGAACTTGCTGAATCTGTCCACGATAGAATCAGAACGACCGTGTTCCCCTCAGAAGCGGGCAACTCCAGTGCGACGAAGTCCAGGGGCCCAGATGCGACCATGGTCGCGGGGAATAGGAAGGGGGTGAAGTAGTCCAGAGCTGGGCCGATTGGTACTCTTATTCTGCGCACACACTGGACAGGCAGCAACAAAACCCCAGTATCTCGGCCATGGCAGGCTCCACCAAAAACGTCTGCGAAGAAACGCCATTGTCCGAGCACGCCAGGGTGACAAGCCATCTGCTGGCGTGGGACCATTTGAGGGACACAGCAGGACCGAACCGACTCAGGCACAAACAACCGACCGGGTGGACCGTTACCGGGACCGGGCTGAGTCCGAAGGGCCGCAGCACCTCCTCTCAATCTTCCACATAACTGCTCCCACGACGCAGTTCCGGGGAGAATTGTCTCCGTCTTGGACCCACTCTCCTCCGTCTTGAGAACATCCGGGACAAGGCGTTCCGCCTTGCCGTTCTTAGATCCAGGTCGGAACGTCAGGGGAAAACTTGAATCGTCCGAAAAACAACGCCCACCTGGCCTGACGGGAGTTGAGACGCTTCAGCACGATTGCACGTAAGATTCTTGTGGTCAGTCCAGACAATAAACGGTTGCTCCGCCCTCCAACCAGTGGCGCCACTCCTCCAAGGCAAGTTTCACCGCGAGAGCTCCCGGTTACCCACATCGTAATTCCTCTCGCGCAGGCGAAAGGCGACGAGAGTAGTAGGCGCAGGGATGGAGTTTACTGTCCGTGGAGCATCGCTGCGACAGGATGGCGCCAACTCCCCACATCAGACGCGTGCCCACTTCAACGACGAACCGACGGGCCGTGTCCGGTTGAGAGAGAATCGGTACGTTGATGAATCGCCTCTTCAATCCAGAAACGCTCGATCCGCCTCCGGATTCCACTTGAAGGTCCTGATACTGGAAGTCAGGCAGTTAACGGAGCGCCACAGCTTTAATCCCGGATGAATCTCCGGTAGAAATTCGCAAACCCCAAAAAATCTCTGGAGCTGCAATCTCGTGCCGGGCTGGGCCCATTCCCGACCGCTCTAACCTTCTCCTGGTCCATCCTAATCCCCTCTCCCCTGGAGATGATGACCCGAGAAAGGATGTCGTGTGTGGGCGTGAAACTCGCACTTCTCGGCCTTCACGAACAGGCGATTCTCCAACAATCGCTGCAGAACCTGCGCGGACATGCTGGACGTGGTCGGAAGGTTCCTTCGAGAAGATCAGAATGTCATCCAGGTAAACAAACACAAAGAGACCGATCATATCTCTCAGGACGCCGTCGTTCACCATACTCTGGAATACCGCTGGAGCATTGGTCAGTCCAAACGGCATCACCTGATACTCGAAGTGACCCCATCGGTGTATTGAAACCCGTCAACCACTCGAAATCCCCCTTCTGATCCGGACTATGTGATACGCATTGCGTGGGGTCTAGCTTGGTGAACACCGTGGAGCACCCTGTAAGGAGTCGAAGGCAGAACTCATCAAGGGCAGGGGATACTTGTTCTTGACCGTGATGTCATTCAACCCCGATAATCAATACACGGTCGAAGAGAGCCATCCTTCTTACCCACAAAGAAGATCCTGCCCCCAGGGGGTGATGATAGAGGGACGAACGAGACCAGCAGCTAGGGACTCCTTGATGCAGGTCTCCAAAGCCTCACGTTCAGGTCGGGAGATACTGTATAACCTTCCCTTGGGGTAGACAGCTCCAGGGAACAGGTTGATGGCACAATCATATGGTCGGTGGGGAGGGGAGTGACAGAGCCTTCTGCTTACTGGAAAACTTCCCCAAATCGTGATATGTCTCGGGAACCAGGGACAAATCTGGGGGGTTTAGCCTCAATCACCTGACTGGGAACCGAATGGGGGCAGGCAGTCTTGAGACAGTTAGCATGACAATCAAGGCTCCAACTCGTTACCTTGCCAGTCACCCAATCGAACGTGGGATTGTGTTCCCTTCAGCCAGGGGTATCCAAGGACCAGAGGAACATGGGAAGACGGCAGAATGAAGAATGAAATCATCTCAGAATGATTCCCCGACAACTTTCGCATCTTAACGGTTCAGTCCTCATCGTGATACGTACCAGACTACTGCGTTCAGAGTGGTCGCTTCACTTCCGGCAATTGCTCCTTGGAAAGCCCCGAGCTGTTCCACCAACTCGGCATCAAGAAAGCTTCCGCCGGCACCTGAATCGATAAAAGCGTTAATCGCTAAGCTCTGATTCCTGTTCACAGGGGTAGCCGGGAAACGGGGTCTGACAGAGGTACTGAGAGGTTGAAACTGGCTCGCTAAAAGTCCTCCCAACTTTCGAGCCGGGGCAGTTTGACGACCGCCGGGAACAAGTGGAGATGTAATGTCCCCGAGCTACCACAGTAGAGAGCAGCAGTTGGTCTTACGTCTATGTTGACGCTCCTCCTTGGTTAACCCGTTGCCACCCCCACTTGCATGGGTTCAGAATCGGGAGAGAGGACCTCTCCACTAATCCTTTGTGGTGGAGAATGATCGACATGTTAAAACTGGTCCGCCACCCGACCCGACTGGGAACTGAGAAGCTGATCGATTGGACGGACCCCCACTGCTTCTCCCTCCTTCGGCTCTCGGACTCGATTATCCACCCGAATAGACAAGGCTACCAAGCTGTCCAGGTCACTAGGCTCGGATAGGAGATCAACTCATCCTTGAGCTGCTCCCGACAGACCCTGGTAAAAGGCCGCTTGCAGAGACTCCCCGTTCCACCCACTCTCTCCACTGCCAACGTCTTGAACTCGATCACGAAGTCGGCCACGCTTGCGAGTTCCTTGGTGAAGCGAAAACAGGCGCTAGCTGCGTCCCTCCCCTCGGACGGAATGGTCGGGCATTCCCCTCATCTCGGCCGTGAACCCCTGGTATGAGCCATGCAGGGGTCTTGTCGTTCCCCAAACGGCTGAAGCCCACCCAGCGCTCGACCACGCAGCAACGCAATCACAAAGGCTATCCTAGCCTTGTCTGTGCAGTAAGGAGTAGGGCTGTAGATCGAACACTAATCCACACTGCATAAGGAAGGAACGGCATCTTCCCAGCTCCCCCTCATATCTATCCGGCGTCGGAACCTTGGCTCACGGAAGGACACAGCTCCAGAAGCGGCAGGCGAGATGGGTGAAACCGTAGTGGATCCTCCACCGGAAACTTGCGTTGGTTCTGGACCTCCGTCAGACCGGTAGAAAGGTTCCGAACTGACAACGCAGCGATCTCCTGTGGTAGTGCTAGTGATGGCCCAACATCTTCTCCTGATGGGTAATGGCATGGCGGAACAGAGTCCAGGTCCACTGGGTTCATTACTGGCCGGATCGCGTTCTGTCACCGAGTTGCTAAGCCAGAACCCAGAAGCAGACCAGGACACGGGAAGTAAACGAAGGTGAGTGTTTATTACAAATTCAAGAGTGATGCTGAATAATCCAGGGAACAGAGCGGGCGCGTTGATTAGTTGTTGGGGGTGCAGTGGTTGATCCCATCCTGGGTCGGCAGCCACCGACCACCAGGCAGAGGTTGGATGAAGGTTCCGGACGGGGGACTGCAGATGGAACAAAACGGGGGTAAGTGGAGCAACAAACCAACACGGTGCAAAAAAACAACAAAACTAACGCTAGGCTCTAAAACTGATACTCTGGTAAACCTACTGTTTCATGGCTAACGATCCGGCAGGGACTGGATGTTAGGCCAGAACCTAAGAAGGGTGATGATCAGGACCAGGTGTGCAGATTGCTGATGGGATGCAGGTGCGGAAATCAAGAGAGCTCCCCGGAGCGTTCCCGAACCCTCGGGAAACTGGAGATCACGAACAGAAAAACTAGTCACCAGACAGGACCCGACTCAGACTGCCGGGATCGTTACAAGGAGAGGAAGTACAAACCAACGACGCTAGACAGAGAGGAATATGCTTAAGCAAAAGGCAGTTTATTAAACAACAGAGATAGCTGGTACTGCTCAAGCTACATGCATGGACCCATTCAGTTGCCTCTTATGGAGACAGTTGAAAAGGGATAAAAACAGAGTTTACAGCATTACTTTATACAATGTAACACAAAGGAAGGGGTCCTTCTTCTAGTCCCTTGATTGGTTCCCGAGGCGTAGGAGGCGGGGTCTGCTCTGTCCAGCAGTAGAAGCCCCCTTTGGTGCACGGCAGAGTCCCTCTGCCCTTGGCACCCGACCAGTAGAAAGAAGGTGCAGTTTGTGTGTGTGACGTAACTCCGTGAGGGGCATGAGGATGAGTGTGCGTATGCATGGAGATGTGTGTGTGAATGTGTGTATGTTCTCAAAGGAAAGACTCGTGGGGAGCAACCAGATTGTGGCCTGTGGCGTGGGTGTTGTCCTTGAGAAGATATTGGCTCTGTCCATTGTTCTTGCATAGGAACAGCATTGATTGAAAACAAGCTCCTAACATTAAAATGGGTCATATTTACTACGACAATAACTAGCTAGCTAACTTAGATGGTGGCTAGCCTACTTCAAGTACTACTTGACTTCTAGCTACCCTAGCTAGCTGTATTATTTTAGTCTGGCTTTTTGAGAGGTTTCAGAGATGGACTGATTAGCATCCTCTCGAGTCAACAGTGTGCTTACTTTACTGCGGTAAAACATTGATATGTTTGCGGTTACCCTCTGGACAGCAGATCATTGGTATAATTTGTTTTTGAGGTAGAATTACTGTCATGTTATTGATGCCAAATAATGCATGCTCCACTCAAGTTGAAGATGTTGACTGATGCCATGGCGGTGGCTGCTAAGAAGAAGGGAGCAGCTGCGAACCAGAAGACTGCAGCCAAGGCAGCACTGGTCCACACCTGCCCTGTCTGTTGGGTGAGTAGTATAGGTTAGGTACTGTATGTGCCTTTAGGTTCCTCTCTATGTGTAGGCTGTTGTACTGGCCTGTGTGGTACAGCCTTTCATATGTGTACTAGTTTTCAGAGTTTGGACTTGAGTCACATGACTATGACTCGAGTCTGAATCGAGTCACAAATTTGATGACTTGAGACTCGACTTCATAGAAAATAAAACAACTTGAGACTTGGACTTGGAGCCTCAAGACTCGGGACTCAACTTTGAGTTGAGACTGATGACTTGAACTTATCTGGACAGGTTTTGTAATGTTTTGTCTGTCACTCATTTTGTGGCCGAGAGTCTATGTGGATTATTCTACACACAGCAGGAGACAGTAGTCGCAGCATCGCCCTTGCAAAAAATCCTGCAACAGATTGGCTAGTGAAATGCACACTCTGCACTCTGATTGGACTAGCAAACTGTCAATCAACACAGGTCGGGTGAGCTAGCGAATAGATTGCTGATTTGCTGTACATATAGGATCGGGTGCAGCGCAAACGTCAAATTGTAGGAAGAGAGGATTGCCATAATAAATAAATATGCAGCTCCAAAAAGAAATTGGTGAACAAGAATGTTAACTGTTTACTTTGCAAGTTCACCAGCATAGGGGCAACAATTACTAGCATATACCTACTTTTCTTTTGGTATGTAACAATTGCTTGAAATTGATAATTTACTTATGAAGCTTGCTTTTGGAATTTGTTGTTAAAATATATTGTTACTGTGACGAAGATGCACCATAGGCACGGCTCTTCACTTGCGCTCTCCAAACTCCCGCCAGTGAAGAGTACTTTTATTTATGTTGTTGAAATGTTTGCTGTTGCTTTCAAATGTTTACATGCATAGGCCCTATGTGGTAAATCTAGATTCCATCTAATACTACAATAATTGCTGGCGTTTCATCATTTCATCCCTTTACCGTTTATTGCAACACGTAGACATTTCTCTTTCATGTTTGATAGGCCTACAATACATTTTCATTTAGCCAACCATTTCTTACCCTCTGAGTGGCGTGATGTTTATTGTGCACATGAACGTTCACAAGACTCATGAGGTAGAAGTTCTGTTTATTTAATTCAATGTATGGTTTCCTTAGTTCATATTTCCCGGGTTATGTCGGAGTTATGTGTGTCTGTGTCCTATTGCCGGGTTCAAAACAACTGGGAACTCGGAACTGAGAACTCTGAAATCTCAGACTTCCGACTTCAGTGTGTTCAAGAGAACTGGGAACTCTGAAAAAAAAACAAGCTCCGACTGGGAAAAATAGTTTTGAACGGTCATCGAACTCAGAATTCCAACTCTGAACTTTGGCCTCTTTCTAGAAATCCGACTTTCCAACCTGAAGATCACTGACGTCATAATTTGACTTCGTATTCTTCCGGGTTCCCAGTTTTTTGAACGCACTGAAGTCGGAAGTCAGAGATTTCCGAGTTCCCAGTTGTTTTGTACATGGCATTAGTCTCCGTCATTCTGGTTGTGTGTAATAGGAGCATGCGCGCCTCAGTGCTCATAGAAATAAGCTATGTGGCCTGCGCTCCATGCTTTGGCGTTTGAATAAGAGGAAATGATTGTTCCATGTATGCATGGTGTTGAAATATTGTTAATAATCATTAAGTCTGATTAACATTTACGTCATTTAGCAGACGCTCTTATCCAGAACGACTTACAGTTAGTGAATGCATGTTTTTTTTGTTTTTTTATAATGGCCCCCCGTGGGAAACGAACCCACATCCCTGGCGGCCAAACCCTCCCCTACCTTGGACGACGCTGGACCAATTGTGCGCCGCCCATGGATCTCCCGGTCGCGGCAGAGCCTGGACTCGAACCAGGATCTCTAGTGGCACAGCTAGCACTGCGGTGCAGTGCCTTAGACCACTGCGCCACTCGGAATGTACCAATGTAACAATGGATGTGGAAATTGCCTTTGACATTAATTGCCAATTGGGTAATTGTATGGTCCTGGGGGCCAAGTGCTTCTATTATTTATGTAGGCCTACCTGTTTGAGCTCCTGTTAGACAGATTCGATTTGGTTTCTCAAAGGGAGGCTGTACAGTCTAGCCCTCTACCTGTGTACGTTCAGATAGGACAGGTTAAGCCTGATACAGAGGATATTTATTTTGGGCTATTGCCTGTGTATATTTGGTCAATCTAATTGTATATTTTGTATGATATAGCGCTTTCACCATTGGATCACCAAGACCTGTCAATAAATCTACGGTCTGAGCACGTCAACCAGCTTTGCCTTCTGCTGATTTCATGCCCTTATGACTGCTACAAAGTCCCTATTTTACAATTACATAGGCTAATCAAAATGTGTTGTAGACAAAATAATGAAAAGGGCAAAGACAAAGATTTGTAGTTGAACAAGGCGTTGCATGTATATATACAGTACCAGTCAAAAGTTTGGATACACCTACTCATTCCAGGGTTTTTCTTTCTTTTTACTATTTTCTACATTGTAGAATAATAGTGAAGACATCAAAACTATGAAATAACACATATGGAATCATGTAGTAACCAAAAAAGTGTTAAACAAATCAAAATATATTTTAGATTTTAGTTTCTTCAGTAATTCGGCCATGTTTACCACAAGGTTTAGATATCTGGCTAGACTAACCTACCTAGCAATCGATAAAATGTTAGCTGACATTGACTTAGTAATTGAGTGACTGTCAATGACTGACATAACAAAAGGAAAACTGCTGATGCACTACCACATTTCGAAATAGCACGTTGTGCATTCTACTACCCTAACTACCAATTAAGTTGAAACCCCAACTGACTTTTTGGGGTTGGGGGCCCCTAGCAGCAGTGCTTATGTCGCTTATGCCTAGAAACAGCACTGCCTGTATTCCCACTGGGCACAGACCACAGTTTAACTTCTAGTTTTGATTTACATTTGCGTCCAAAATAAGTGTCCAAACTTTTGCCTGGTACTGTATATATTTTACTTGACTTGAGACTTGACTTGAAAACTTCACTTGACACGACAAGACTTGCTCTTAGAATGCACGACTTGGCCTTGACTCGAGTCTTGACCCGTTCTACTTGGGACTCGACTTGAGACTCGGACCTTGTGATTTGAGACTTGCTTGTGACTGGAATAGTAGTGACTTGGTCTCACCTCTGGTAGTTTGTTGCATCGTATTGCTTAGTTTATCATTTGTGTCAACTTTGAATTCAATCTAAGCCACAGATTGTTAACTTCCTCCATTTTGTACTTGACCTTTATAGATGCAGACCCAAAGACATACAAACAGCACTTTGAGAGTAAGCATCCCAAGTCTCCAATGGTACCAGTAATGGTTGATGTGCAGGCCTAAGTGATTTTTGCTCTGACATGCACTGTCAACTGTGGGACCTTATATAGACAGGTGTGTGCCTTTCCAAATCATGTCCAATCAATTGAATTTACCACAGGTGGACTCCAATCAACTTGTAGAAACATCTCAAGGATGATCAATGGAAACAGGATGCACCTGAGCTCAATTTCCAGTCTCATAGCAAAGAGTCTGAATAGTAAAGAAGGTATTTCTGTTTTTAATATTGAATACATTTGCAAAAATTTCTAAAAACCTGTTTTCACTTTGTCATTATGGGGTATTGTTTGTAGATAGATGACACATTATTTTTAAAAAAAAATCCATTTTAGAATAAGGCTGTAACGATCCAAAAATAGAAAAGTGAGGTGTAACATTGGGACTTTTGATGCGTATACTAATGCAAATCAAATGAAAATCTAATTTTCTTTGTCACATGTGCCAAATACAACAGGTGTAGGTAGACCTTACCGTGAAATGCTTACTTACTTAACCAATGCAGAATTTTTTTTAAAGTAAGTAAGAAATATTTGCTAATAAAATAACTAACAAATAAAATAAAATAAGAAAAACTATAACAATAGCAAGGCCATATTCAGGTGTTGAACGCTGAGCTGTAGTCAATGTACAGCATTCTCACATACAGTGGGGAAAAAAAGTATTTAGTCAGCCACCAATTGTGCAAGTTCTCCCACTTAAAAAGATGAGAGAGGCCTGTAATTTTCATCATAGGTACACATCAACTATGACAGACAAATTGAGGGAAAAAAAAATCCAGAATTTCACATTGTAGGATTTTAATGAATTTATTCTGCAAATTATGGTGGAAAATAAGTATTTGGTCACCGACAAACAAGCAAGATTTCCTGGCTCTCCCACAGACCTGTAACTTCTTCTTTAGGAGGCTCCCTGTCCTCCACTCGTTACCTGTATTAATGGCACCTGTTTGAACTTGTTCTCAGTATAAAACACACCTGTCCACACAACCTCAAACAGTCACACTCAAACTCCACTATGGCCAGACCAAAGAGAGCTGTCAAAGGACACCAGAAACAAAATTGTAGACCTGCACCAGGCTGGGAAGACTGAATCTGCAATAGGTAGGCAGCTTGGTTTGAAGAAATCAAATGTGGGAGCAATTATTAGGGAAATGGAAGACATACAAGACCACTGGATAATCTCCCACGATCTGGGGCTCCACGCAAGATCTCACCCCGTGGGTCAAAATGATCACAAGAACGGTGAGCAAAAATCCCCAAACCACACAGGGGGACCTAGTGAATGACCTGCCAGAGAGCTGGGACAAAGTAACAAAGCCTACCATTAGTAACACACTACGCCGCCAGGGACTAAAATCCTGCAGTGCCAGACGTGTCCCCTGCTTAAGCCAGTACATGTCCAGGCCCTGTCTGAAGTTTCCTTTCGAGTGCATTTGGATGATCCAGAAGAGGATTGGGAGAATGTCATATGAAACCAAAATATAACTTTTTGCTCAACTGCGTGTTTGGAGGACAAAGAATGCTGAGGTTGCATCCAAAGAAACACCATACCTAGAAGCATTGGGGTGGAAACATCATGCTTTGGGGCTGTTTTTCTGCAAATGGACCAGGACGACTGATCCGTGTAAAGGGAAAAAGAATGAATGGGACCATGTATGGTGAGATTTTGAGGAAAACCTCCCTTCCATCAGCAAGGGCATTGAAGATGAAACATGGCTGGGTCTTTCAGCATGACAATGATCCCAAACACACCGCCCGGGCAACGAAGGGAGTGGCTTCGTAAGAAGCATTTCAAGGTCCTGGAATGGCCTAGCCGCAGTCTCCAGATCTCAACCCCATAGAAAATCGTTGGAGGAGTTGAAAGTCCGTGTTGCTCTAGCGACAGCCCCAAAACATCACTGCTCTAGAGGAGATCTGCGTGGAGTAATTTTGGGCCAAAATACCAGCAACAGTGTGTGGAAACCTTTGTGAAGACTTACAGAAAACGTTTGACCTGTGTCATTGCCAACAAAGGTATATAACAAGTATTGAAACTTTTGTTATTGACCAAATACTATTTTCCACCATAATCTGCAAATAAATTCATAAAAAATCCTACAATGTGATTTTCTGGATTTTTTTCTCATTTGTCTGTCAGAAGTTGACGTGTACCTATGATGAAAATTACAGGCCTCTCTCATCTTTTTAAGGGGAGAACTTGCACAATTGGTGGCTGACTAGAATACTTATTTTCCCACTGTAGGTGTTCCTTTGTCCAGGTGGGAAAGGGCGAGTGTGGAGTGCAAT
>NW_025538937.1:0-15758 GCF_020615455.1 Coregonus clupeaformis | reverse complement strand
CAACTTCACCGGCATCAAAGGGACGATGGAAGGGGCCATGTACCTGTCAAATCTTGGGTGAGAACCTCCTTCCCTAGCCAGGGTTTGAAGAATGGCTCGTGGATGGGTATTCCAGCATGACAATGACCCAAAACACACGACCAAGGCAACAAAAGGAGTGGCTCAAGAAGAAGCACATTAAGGTCCAGGCTGCCTAGCCAGTCTCCAGACCTTAATCCCATAGAAAATCTGTGGAGGGGAGCTGAAGGCTCTGAGCATGCCAAACACTCGGCCTCAAACCCCAATGACTTGGAGAAGATCTGCAAAGAGGAGTGGAACAAAAACCCTCCTGAGATGTGTGCAAACCTGGTGGTACAACTACAAGAAACATCTGACCTCTGTGATTGCCAACAAGGGGTTTGCCACTCAAGTACTAAGTCATGTTTTTGCAGAGGGGTCAAATACTTCTATTTCCCCATTCAAATGCAAATCAATTTATAACATTTTTGACATGCTCTTTTTCTGGACTTTAGTTGCTATTCTGTCTCTCACTGTTCCAAAATGAACCTACCATTATAATTATAGACTGATCATGTCTTTGTCAGTGGGCAAACGTACAAATCAGCAGGGGATCAAATACTTTTTTCCCTCACTGTATCTGTGCTACAAATGTCTCTGGAAAACGTCCCACAATATTTCCATGATTATCCGCTTCGATAACTCGAGACACCAGACCAGCTTGGCGGCAGAGAGACAAGATAGCTGCAATCAGGTCAGTGTGGGACAGTGCGGTGGACCGCCCCCGTTTTAAACCCAAATTAACAGACGATAGGCAGCTGAGGGGCCGCTGCCCCTTCAGGCAGTACATACCGCCCCAAAGATCTGGGCTGCCTGTGATGCTGCTTCATCATATAAGTGGAACTTTCAATGTATACGGGGAAGCCAGACGGAACAGGCCTATCAATTCCTCTAAGCTTGTGTTCACGGGCCGACACGTCCTAGTGTCCAACATGCCAAAGAAAGGCAAAAAGGTGGTACTCATGAGTACGCTGCACAGGGGATGGGAGAATCTTGTAAAGGAACATCAAAAACCAAGAAATCATAATGGATTGAGCAATGCCACAAAAGGGAGGGGGTGGACACTTTAGACAAGCTGGTGACTGGCTACAGCTGCAAAAGAAGAACCCTACGCTGGCCACTTGTGATATCCTCAACATCTTGGACATCTCGCATACATTTACATTTTACATTTTAGTCATTAAGCATGGGAGTTAGTGAATACATTTATACTGGCCCCCACGTGGAATCGAACCCACAACCCTGGCATTGCAAACGCCATGCTCTCTATCAACTGAAAGCTTACAACGCTTTGTCATCTGGATGGCGCTGAACTCAGATTGGAACAGAAGGAAGCTCCAGAGGAGACTGCTCTTCTCGAGGAGCTGGGCAAGGCATTGCTAAGACCTCAAACCCAGAGGAGTGCAACATATCCCCACGGACCCCAGCTTCTGCAGCCATCGTGAGGAGGATGCTGGCACCCCACCCGCCTGACCCATAGAACCCATACGGCTCCACACACACCCTGAAGTAAGTGTGAGTGATGCTGTTGCTGTGTGTGTGTCTGACTCCTCCTACCCTGGCCTGCTGTAACTATATATGTTTGTGAGATGTTAGTAAAACTGAACCAAGCTTTCATCATTCTAGATTGCAGCTTGGGGGTGGGCGGATGTGGGATGTCCCCAATGCTGGAAGGTGGACCCTAGTGAAATAGCTTGGGAACCCCTGGCTTAGAAGCCTAGGCCTACTCCCGACAAAGCCTAGACTTTACACTGACTCAATCAATGTTATTTTGGTCTCACGGAATCTCTGTAATGTGATAGGCTATTTTGTTAATGGGTTCTGTCTAAAGGGCTAATAAGTGGTGGTATACCTTATCTATTCGCTTGCTCATCTATCACTGATCAGAAACATTTAGCATGCACACTGGAGCCCAAATCATGTGTAGGCCACTCCAAAAGCCTGTAAGATTGTGAAATATGAACACAGGCTTTTGAAAAATAGGATCGCTTATTATTTTCTATAATGATGAAGATACTCAATGTAAGACCCTACGCCTTGCTCCCTAACAAAGTGGAGTAAGGATAGGGAAGAGATTAAACATGGATCAAAAAAGCTGGACCTTTTTCAAAATATACCTTTTTTTATTGACGCTCCTGTGACACAAGTTGTGAAAGAAAATGGGTAGCGCATCATCAGTTCCTTTGTCATGATAGTCATTGCAGAGATATTTATAACTTGTCAGAAAATGTCCAGATCAACCAACTCCATTTCTGTAATGTTTTTTTGTAGGTTTTTAGTCCATATATTTTTATTTTTACTGTCACTCAAATATCACATGAATACACATGGCAACATGTACAGAGCTGCAAGAAAATTTGCTTTAAAACTGGACATAAAATGTTAATTGTATTTTATTCTGTTATATTCCATTATATTCTTACTACAAATATACTGTAAATGTGTGACTTTGATCGGGGTAGGTGTGTCTTGTCTGTTTAATTAACAAAATAATGAACTATTGATTTCATTAATTTGGAATTAACATAATTAAATTCAAAATATGCCATTCTATTGTTTAGAAAATACTTTAATAGTGTCACCCTGCAGGATAGGACGGATCAGACCAAGGTGCAGCGTGGTATACGATACATATTCCTTTATTAACTGCATACAGATCAAAACAATAAAATACAAATGAACGTGAAGTCCAACAGGCTACACAAGCCAAAAACAGAAACAAGATCCCACAACTAAGGTAGGGTTAAATAGGTTGCTCTAAGCGATCCCCAATCAGAGACAACGATAGACAGCTTTGCCTCTGATTGGGAACCACACCCGGCCAACATAGACATAGAACATCTAGAATTCACACCCTGACCAAACCAACTAGAGAAAAACAGGGCTCTAGGTGCGCGGTGTATCCGGGCCGAAACAACCCGACTCAATAGGGGAGGGTCCGGCTGGGCATCTAGCCTCAGGGCTGCGGCTCTGGCTTCGGGCGCGACGCCGGTATTAACCCTTCTCCTTCCTGCCTCCCCCTGCTGCACACCCGGTCCGGGTTCGGGACCCCGGCGCGACAAGCCTCCCCTCTCAGTCCTCCCACGATGCACCAAGCCCTTTACGGACCCTGGTGTGGGAGCCTCGACCCTGGAGAGGGGAGACGCCTGGCTCCGGCCTACCCCGGTGGAGCGAGCTGCTGCCGCCATGGGAGAAGAGCAGATAACCGGAGCTGGACATGACACCGGGTGGGAGCGGACTGCTCCAGCACAGGGAGTGGAGCAGCTAACTGGAGCTGAACTTGGCACCGTGAAACGGACTGCCCGGCTCTGGAAGGGAGCAGATAACCGGAGCTGGACTAGGAACCGGTGGAGCGGACTGCTCCAGCACTGGAGTAGAGCAACTAACCAGAGCTGGACTGGGCACTCGGGGGAGCGGACTGCTCTGGCACCGGACTGGAGCAGCTGACCGAGCTGGACTTGGCACCGTGAGCGGACTGCTCTGTCACCGGATTGGAGCAGAGTGGACCTCGCTGGAGGTCGGGTGCGTGGCGCTGGAACCGGGCCGCACTGGACAGGGAGACACGCACCACTGGTCTGGTGCAAGGAGCAGGCACGGGCCTTACCGGACTAGGAAACACGCACCACTGGGACTGGCGCGCAGGAGCAGGCACGGGCCGCACCAGACTGGAAACACGCACCACTGGTCTGGAAGGAATGAATGTACCTGCTGACTCCATTTGTGGTGTGGGTGTTTCTGTCAGGTGTCAGTGTGTAGCGGTAGGACTGAGTCAGGCGCAGTGGACACAGAGCTAGTAGACAACGTACTTTACTCGTGAAAATAATTTAACATAATCTCCACGCAGGAGGATAAATACCGCTCACCAGTCGATGACACCAAACATAGCACAAAACAAGCACACAACACAGTGGGAGCCAGAGGGCTAAATAGGGAACAAATCATGAACATACTGGGAACCAGGTGTGTACAATAAAGACAAAAACAACTAGAACACAGAAACATAGATCGGTGGCAGCTAGTACTCCAGTGACGACGCAACGCACGAGCCCGCCCGGAAAGCAAGGAGGAGGGGCAGCCCCGGCTGAATTCGTGGACAATAGGTCTTATACTGTTTCCTAGGGCCTGCCTAAACAAATTAATAATGGATTTATTTTTTGATGGTGTATATTCAATGGATTTCTAAAAATAGACACTCCACCCACATCTGCATACCACTACTAGCACTCATCACTGGTATGCGCACAGGAGGTATAAAAGGCCTATGCAGGCAAGACTGTGGTAAAAATTGGCCTGCATGTAAGGGAGTCCTATAAACATTGCCCATTTCTTGTTTGGCTACAATCAACACTATTAAAAAAGAAAGATAAGGATCCATTGTCATGTGGATCTTTCCCGCCTGTGTAGTCACTTTTGAATGTGGATTATAAAATCATTACTAACATATTGCCTTTTTGCATAGAAATAGTAATACAAAAAGTTGATTCATTTAGATCAAACAGGGTTTATAAGGAATATGATGTTTTCAGACAATCTACGCCAATGTTTCTATATATATCAATCATACCAGGAACTTGAACGCTCCCAAAAATATACAATATCATTGGAGGCTGAAAAAGCGCTTGATAGGATGGAATGGGCATATTTGGTGGCTGCCCTAAAAAAGTGCTTGATTTTGGTCTGGTACAGTATATATTTCCTGGATTGAGCCATTGTATAAACCAAATCAAATTGTATGTGTCACATGTGTAGACCTTACAGTGAAATGCTTAATTACAAGCCCTTAACCAACAAAGCAGTTTTAAGAAAGAATACCCCAAAAAATCACACAAAAAATACAATATAAAAATAATACGAAATAAATGTAACAAAATAATTAACGAGCAGCAATAAAAAATAACAATAGCGAGAGATATACAGGGGGTATATCGAGTCAATGGGGGGGCACCGTTAGTCGAGGGTAATATGTACATGTAGGTAGAGTTATTAAAGTGACTATGCATAGATAATAAAGCAGCGAGCAGCAGCAGAGCGAAAAAGAGGGGGTGGCAGGGGCTTGGCCCCAGTGATGTACTGGGCCATACACACTACCTCTGTAGTGCCTTACGAGGCCAAGCAGTTGCCATAACAGGCAGGTGACGCAACCAATCAGGATGCTCCCAATGGTGCAGCCGTAGAACCTTTTTGGAGGATCTGAGGACCAATGCCAAATCTTTTCAGTCTCCTTAGGGGGAATAGGTTTTATCGTGCCCTCTCTTTACGACTGTCTTGGTGTGCTTGGACCATGTTAGTTTGTTGGTGATGTGGACACCAAGGAACTTGGAAGCTCTCAACCTGCTCCACTACAGCCCGGCCGATGAGAATGGGGGCGTGCTCTGGTCCTTTTTTTTCCCTGTAGTCCACAATCATCTCCTTTGTCTTGATCACGCTGAGGGAGAGGTTGTTGTCCTGGCACCACACGGCCAGCTCTCTGACCTCCTCCCCTATAGGCTGTCTCTGCCATTATCTGTGATCAGGCCTACCACTGTTGTGTCATCGGCAAACTTAATGATGGTGATGAGTCGGTGCCTGGCTATGCAGTCATGAGTGAACAGGGGAGCACAGGAGGGGGACTGGAGCACGCACTTCCTGAGGGGCCCCCGTGTGAGGATCAGCGTGGCGGATGTGTTGTTACCTACCCTTACCACCTGGGGGTGGCCAGACAGGAAGTCCAGGATCCAGTTGCAGAGGGAGGTGTTTAGACCTTGCAGTCCCAGCTTAGCGATGAGCTTTGAAGGCACTATGGTGTTGGAACGCTGAGCTGTAGTCAATTAATAGCATTCTCACATATAGGTGTTCCTTCTGGTCCAGGTGTGAAAGGGCAGTGTGGAGGGCAATGATAGATTGCATCATCTGTGGATCTGTTGGGGTGGTATGCAGATTGGGAGTGGGGTCTAGGGCTTCTGGGGTAATGGTGTTGATGTGAGCAATGACCAGCCTTTCAAAGCACTTTATTGCTACAGATGTCAGTGCTACGGGTCGGTAGTCATTTAGGCAGGTTCTTAGTGTCCTTGGGCACGTTGACTATGGTGGTCTGCTTGCAAAATATTGGTATTACAGACTCAGCCAGGGGACAGGTTGAAAATATCAGTGAAGACACTTGCTAGAGCGTGATCACATAGTCAGTCCGGAACAGCTGGTGCTCTCATGCATGCTTCATTGATTCATTAATCGAATTAACTCTTTAAATTAACTAACATTAAGTTATCATTAACATTTATACCATTAATCCTAGTATCATCAATAGTCTTCATCAAAAGTCAACTTACTTTATATACTCATTCTGGAAACAGTCGACACAAGTTCCGAACCTCAAGAACTTAATCACTCGCGAACTAACTCAATGCCACAAATACTTAATCAAGGTTTTATTTACTATACTAAATAAGCTGGGAAGTGAGGTAGTTAAAGATATTCTATATAAAGGTAGGGTATAATGGGATAAAACACAGTTATTGGAGTGTGGAAAGTCTCCACAGGTCATAATATGAATGCCTCCCGTACTAATCTCAGGCAAATACAATAACACATTCACAGGGCTTTGAGAATGATATGATTATATTCATTGAAAAAGAAAATGTGAGAGGCTACAACAACACAGGCTTTCTCTACAACAGCGAAATTATAGAGTGCTTCACCAAAAGGGAATAGACAATGCACTAGGCTATCAGTTAGCATTCAAATGTAGACAATGCCAGGACAGTATTGACCAACGCTCCGGATTAGACCTGACTTCCACCACCTTAGACATACAATACTACTTTCATATGATATGAATAATGTAACAGGGCAAATTACTTGTATTTTGTTGCCTCTCAGTGAGATTCCAAGTAGGATGGGATGATTGGTTGGATGATGGTCCCAGTCTCTCTCGCCAGTGGAGCTGAGGCCAGGCAGGCTGGAGAAGTTCACAGCCGAAGGAGCGATACCCGTGTGTTCTCTCGCTCTCTCTCAGTCCTCAGTAAAGTCTATTAGAGCTGTTTCCATGCAATTAATCCCTTCTTCTGGTCCCAGCCGGGATGGACTTCGAACTCAGTCAGTTAGTCTCGCAGGATCCCCTCAAGGATGATTTCTTCCGGGTCTGAGTAGCATAAGAAAATGTGATCACTCAGTTCAACTTGGTGTGGCCACACCACGAAGAAACTTGATCTGGACATCTGTTTGCAAGTCCTGTAATTTATATTGATACTTTATAGAGTATGTTCACATGAGTATGTTCACAGAATGTTTTAACTGTCCGTAGATCAAATACGTAGACCTGTAGGTACAAACATGCTTTTTGATCATAAATTCATACATTTGATGTTACAGCAAAAACGTATTAAACCCTTTTGAATGACATAGGAAAGGTTAAGAAACATTTCACAGTATGCTTCAAGTTTATATCAACACGTGTTTAAATGTCATTTTGCACTATTGGCACATTTATTTGTATTTTTACAAAGAGTAGAAAATAAATCCTGACTTCTCTCCTCTTGGGATCCAGATCCCCAGTACTCAGCCTGGCTGGTCGCATATTAACAGCAGACCACATGCAGATCACAAGACGATCTGCTGATTGCCGAAGGTGTCTGTTATCTGTCTGCTGACCCCCTCAGGGCCACTCAGAGTCGTATAAGGCAAAAGGAAGTGCAGTTTGTTTGTTCTCATGATGGCTTGTAAAGGAGGGTGCTCGCCACTTAACAGAAATGTACACATCTTGGCCTGGAATGTGGGACTGAATCAATAAGTCTCCCCATTATGGCAAACCAGTGGGTGATTGTTGTATCATGTGGAGTTCACGTGTGGATCATTTTGTTCCATCACTACCCATAACCCTGACATTTAAGATGCACTTTGTTAATAATAACAATAATAATCACTCCACCCCACTTTTTACTCTCCAGAAACTACCCCATACCCCTTTCCCTTGATATTGCTTGTAGATCTGAAATAATTGGATAGGCATAGTAGTGAGTTCCCTGGCTGGTGGAGATTTTGCTATATTACATCCACCTAACCAATAGTTTCAGATCTACAGAAGTGTCTAGCAGGTAGGGGCTAGGAGTTCTCTTCAAGTTCAAGCTATATTGGCACAAGAAGAAAGGGACAGTGCAATACAATACAAAAAATGTTTACATATCAAATCATTGCTGAAGGATTGCAAGTAACAAAATGACAGAGATAACGCCTCTCTCTCTCTCGTTTTTTCAGGTCAGTTCCTGTGGGTGTAAGGCTCTGCCTTGGCCGGTCCATGGGTCCTGAGCCCTGGCTGTGGGGAGGCTGGGAACTGCTGGACATGGCACGTGTTCCTGCACCCCCTGCAGAGCGGACGCTTATAAGGTGTGGCTCATTGAGGAGGGACAAACATCCCCAAACCCTCCTGGTTCACTGGGATTACGCTGCCGCGCATCACAGGGTAAGCAGAACTATACTTTTATTTTGTTTTCTGTGATTCAAGGAGAATTTAACTTGCATTGACAGATCAAGTATAACTATAGAGGGGCAGATAGATGAGAGTGGATATTGCACATAAAGTGAGAGGGCAGAACAGGGGATCAAACTCCTGCCTCCAGGAGCATACAGCAGGTGGTAGCACTACCACCGGACCAGCTCCAGGCACCAGACCCCAGGCCTTGATTTGTAAGGAAGTGGGTTAGGGTTCACAGGACTCCACTTCCACGATTACTACTGTAAGCAGCTGTGATTCAAAATGGGCCATATTGGGGAATTTCATATGAATAAGTTTGAATATTCTAAAACCAAAAACTGACATATGTGACCCGCCACCTGGATTTAGTCCTTTGTAGCAACATTTTCAACTGTGTTTTTTACATTGGATAAAAGTAGAGACTCAGAGCTAGAAAATGGTATCTCAGCACTGCAGCTGAGGAACAATGGAAAGATCGTTTTGAAAGTTGATAAACTTGGAACCCCACTTTGGAGAAAATGGCCCTTGTATGTTTTGGTACACCTGCTAGAGAGCTGTTCTTTGTCTACACACCCATTCAGCATAGTTCACACCCTCTAAGCCTTAGCCCCATCCATCTCTTTTAAGGATTCACATGTGAGGCCATGTGCTCAACAGAGTAAGTAATGTATAAACAAACCAAAGATGTCAAGATCTAAAAGTGGTGAAAGTAGTAGCCCACAATAAGGAAAAATACAAGTAAAAAATACACTATCTAGTCCTTGGCCTATATCCTTATCTAACTTTGGTGCAGGACATGTTGCTTTCTTCACATTACCGATCTCTGGTAAATACACAGGAGACAGAAGGTGTAAAAAGTACAGTGAAATGGTTACTTGCATATGTGCAGTGTCCAGATTACCATATTGGTAAAACTTTACCTTAAGTGTACATGAATTCATTTGTAACTAAATAGTAATGTATTTATAACATAGTAGTTACCATGTAAATATTATGTTAATTACACTGTAATAAGGGTTTAGCGGTGTAGGTTATTGCACAAGTGGAACAAGGACATGTAATTACAAATCAGCTTGTCTGGAGGTTATTCCACACATATGTAATTACTCATGATTTATGTATATGTAATTACAAGTATGTCTTGTTCCAAAATGTAAACTAACGCTCTGTAATTACACTTTTTGCAGTGCCTCTGTGTAACACCATGTTAACAATGCATCCTATTATGTAACCTTCTTACATGTAACTACATAAATCACTACCACCAAATTATACAGGTATAATCCTGCCCACAATTTAATATTGCAGTTTAGGCTCTACTTAGATCTTGGCCACAGTAGATAGCAGCAGTGTGTGTGCAAAGTTTGAGATTGATCTAGTGAAGTTGCTCAATACTGGACCATTTTGTATCACGCCTGCCCAAATGTGTCAGGACATCAATTGATACATTTTCAAGTACATGACTATAGAGAACATACAAAAAACAAAAACATACATTTTGTACTACCATATATTTTTTGTAAGTTTACACACTCCCAGGAATGTCATACATGATGGATCATTAGCTTATACCCTAACTTTCACACAATCTAGATGGTCAAGGGGGTGGGGTGTGGAGCCAGAGACAGCAGGGGTTCAAACTGTAGAACCCAGTTCCTACATTTGAATACAAAAATTGATTTTATCAAACAAAACTATGCTACATTTTATCTCTGGGACCCTTAGAATGACAAATCAGAGCAAGATTACTGAATGTAAGTACATTATTTACCTTCAGAGGTGAATGTATCAAACCAGTTGCCGTGGATAAGTTTATTGTTGTTGTAGCACTCTCCTCAAACAATAGCATGGTATTTTTTTCACTGTTAGAAGCTACATGTAAAATGGACAGTGCAGTTAGATTAAACAGTTAAGCTTTCTGCCCATCACAGTGCCATCCATTTTGTTCCAAAGCCCCATACTAATACCCACCACTGTGACCTGTACGCTCTTAAGTTGGCTGGTCCTCACTACATATTCGCCGCCAAACCCACTGGCTCCAGGCCATCTATAAATCACTGCTAGGCAAATCCCCGCCTTATCTTAGCCTTAGCCGCCACAGGCGACACTCCACCCGAAGTCTGCACTCCAGCGGGCATATCTCACTGGTCATCCCCAAAGCCAACACCTCCTTTGGCCGCAATTCCTTCCAGTTCTCTGCTGCCAATGACTGGAACAAATTGCAAAAATCTCTGGAAGCTGGAGACACTTATCTCCCTCACTAACTTTAAGCATCAAGTTGTCAGAGCACCTTACCGATCACTGCACCCGTACACAGCCCATCTGAAATTAGCCCGCCCAACTACCTCATCCCTATATTGTTATTTATTTTGCTCATTTGTACCCCAGTACTCTCTATTTGCTACATCATCTCTTGCACATCTATCATTCCAGTGTTAATACTAATTGTAATTATTTTGCACTATAGCCTATTTCATTGCCTTACTCCATAACTTAGCAAATTTGCACACACTTGTATATATATATGTATTTCTGTTGTATTTTTGACTTTGTTTGGTTTAATACCCCATATGTAACTCTGTGTTGTTGTTTTATCGCACTTGCTTTGTTTCTTTATCTTGGCCAGGTCGCAGCTGTAAATGAGAACTTGTTCTCAACTGGTTTACCTGAGTTAAATAAAGGTGAAATAAAAAATAAATAAATAAAAATCAGTAGGTATGGTGTTCTTGGATGGCAAACATGTTTAGTCCTCCAAACATCGACTTAGTTGAGTTTTTACCAAAAAGTTATATTTTGGTTTCATCTGGACTATATGACATTCTCCTAATCCTCTTCTGGATCATCCAAATGCACTCTAGCAAACTTCAGACGGATGCCTGGAGCATGTACTGGCTTAAGCAGGGGGGACACGCCTTTCACTGCAGGATTTGAGTCCCTTGGCGGCGTGAGTGTGTTACATGATGGTGGCTTGTTACTTTGGTCCCAGCTCTCTGCAGGTCATTCACTAGGTCCCCCGTGTGGTTCTGGGATTTTGCTCACCGCTCTTGTGGATCATTTTGACCCCCACGGGTGAGATCTTGCATGGAGCCCCGGATCGAGGGAGATTATCAGTGGTCTTGTATGTCTTCCATTTCCTAATAATTGCTCCCACAGTTGGATTTCTTCAAAACCAAGCTGCTTTTACCCATTGCAGATTCAGTCTTCCCCAGCCTGGTGCAGGTCTACAATTTTGTTTCTGGTAAGTCCTTTGGACAGCTCTTTTGGTCTAGGCTATAGTGTGGAGGTTTGGAGTGTGACTGTTTGAGGCTGTGGACAGGTGTCTTTTATACTGATAACGAGTTCAAACAGGTCCCATTAATACAGGTAACGAAGTGGAGGACAGAGGAGCCTCTTGAAGAAGAAGTTACAGGTCCGTGAGAACCAGAAATCTTGCTTGTTTGTAGTGACCAAATACTTATTTTCCACCATAATTTGCAGAATAAATTCATTAAAAATCCTTACAATGTGATTTTCTGGATTTTTTTTTTCTCAATTTTGATCTTGTCATAGTTGACGTGGTACCTATGATGAAAATTACAGGCCTCTCTCATCTTTTTTTAAGTGGGAGTACTTGCACAATTGGTGGCTGACTAAATACTTTTTTTTCCCCACTGTAAGTATCAAAAGCAGAAGTAAAAGTATAAATCATTTAAAAATTCCTTATGTTAAGCAAAGCAGACGGCTCCAGTTTAAAAATTTACGGATAGCCAGGGGCACACTCCAATACTCAGACATTATTTACAAAAAGATGTATTTGTGTTTAGTGAGTCCTCCAGTCCAGAGTGCAGCATAGATGACTATGTGTTCTCTTGATACGTGTGTGAATTTCACAATTTTCCGTCCTGCTACATTCAAAATGACTACTTTTGTGTTGTGGGGAAAATGTATAGAGTAAAAAGTACAATATTTTCATTAGGAATTAAGCAAAGTAAAAGTTATCAAAAATATAAAATAGTGAAGCACAGCTACCCAAATAAACTGCTTAATTAGTACTTTTAAAGTATTTTCTCTTAACCCTCCTGTTATGTTGTGGGACAATTTGACCTTCTTTCCACTTTTGGTTGTCTAAAATACTAGTTAACCACTCTTTTTTCACGGCCAGAAATTACATGACTTTTCCTCATTTAGGGTCATGAACCTAACTGCAAAATGTGGACACACTGATGTGTGTGGAATGTCTGTGTACATTTTGAATACAAACATGATGTTGTGGGTCATTTTGACCTCGGAGGCTTTCATGTGTATATATATTTCGCACAGGTCAAAACAAAAAAGTGTCTTTGATGTATTTTGTTTTGACTGGTTCTGGTTGCACTTTTAGAATTGTTGTTTGGGTTAAAAGGGCTTTCCCCAAGCTTCTCCTCAGTGTGAGAGCAGCAGGTCCCTGACACAGACACTCAAAAATGAGCTCCAAAAAGATTTTCAATCAATGAAGTCTTATCACAAATTCTGGACTGTGACAGTGAAAAAGAAGAAGAGGTTTGAGAGACAGAGGATATTTTGAGAGATAGAGGACAGCGCGGTTGATGATCCAGATTTTGATCTTCATTGAAGAGGATTTAGAGGAGGAGTCTGCCGTACCATCCCCGTACATCAGATGAGAGCAGAGCATGCAAACAAGCATCATACAAGAGAAGAGAAGACATGGAAGTCTAAAGATGGTCATATTGAATGGTCACAGCCACCACAACGAGGTCAAGGTAGACTCTTAGCTTCCAATGTAATAAAAATGGTTCTGTTGATAAAACAAGCTTACTGGAGAACGGAGACTGCAAGTAGAGACTTTCGGACAAGGGTGGGATAATTGTATAATATGAGGTAGCTTATTCAGAGGTAAAGATATCTGTAAATAGCGTGCACGACCCGCTGGCGCAACCTCGTAGGGAGATATCTGAGAGACGAGCCCCTAAACATTGTAGTGCTGACATTTTATACAATAAAATAAAGTAGGTTGGATTCTAGTAGTTCTGATTGGTCCTGAAGGAGTTGGTCGAGGCCGCTTCCCATTGCATTGGCTCTGAGTCGGGTTCTCTTCTGTCTTCAGATGTTCAGCCTAAGAGAAGGGGTTTTTGTGTGTGTGTGCTTAATAAATGATGATGTGTGTGTGTGTGTGTGTGTGTGCGTGTGCGTGTATGTGTGTGTGTGTGTGTGTGTGTGTGTGTGTGTGTTATGTGTGTGTGTGTGTATGTGTGTGTATGTGTGTGTGTGTTATGTGTGTATGTTTAACAATGATGATGTGTGTGTGTGTGTGTGTGTGTGTGTGTGTGTGTGTGTGTGTGGGGGGTGTGTGTGTGTATGTCCCAGAGCAATAACTTGTGAGTTGGGAGAACCGAGGAGACCTATGGCGTGGGTGTTGTCCATATAGCCACCTGCTGGATAAGGCCGATAAGATAGAAGTCTTTGTGCATTGTATTAAATCCAAAGGCCCAACACAAGATGGGTCATGCACAAGATTTTAGTCAGACCAAGCTATAACATTATATATATTTACTACGACAGTTCCAGGACCTACACGATTTGCTGTCACTCCGAGTCCATGACATACAATCAGCTTTTGAGCTCTTTTTTACCCCCAAGGCAATAGAGAAGATTGTTCTGGACATGACCAACTTGGAGGGGAGCGGAGTGTTTCAAGAGAACTGGAAGCCACTGGATCGGATTGACTTGCATGCATACATTGGATTGCTCATATTAGCTGGGAGTCTACCGGGCCAAACGGAGAAGCAACGGCCAGCCTGTGGAATGAAGAGAATGGGAAGGCCAATATTCCGGCAACAATGTCTCTACAAGAATTCCACATAATTTCTCGGTGATTCGGCTTGATAACCGTGGATACCAGACCGGCCGACGTGAAAGAGACAAACTAGCTGCAATCAGAGATGTATGGGATAAATGGGTGGAAATTCTACCGCTACTGTACAATCCTAGTCCCATGTACAGTGTTGATGAACGCCTTGTTCCATTCAGAGGACGTTGTCCCTTCAGACAGTATATGCCAAACAAGCCTGCAAAAATATAGCATCGAAATATGGGCAGCATGTGATGCCATCATCAAGCTATGCATGGAATATGATTTACACTGGGAAGCCACCCGGGCGGAGTGCCTGAGAAAACCAGGGGATGCGTGGTGGTGCTGGACATGAGTGAAGGGCTGCAAGGTCATAACACCAAGTGTGACACCTTCTTCACATCCTACCGCCTTGGTGTTGAACTACAGAAGAGAAAGCTGACCATGGTTGGAACAATCAGAAAAACAAACCTGAACTTCCCAGTGAGCTTCTGAAAATGCAGGGCAGAACTGTGCATTCCTCTAAATTTGCTTTCTCTGAAAAATGCAACTGTTTTTTATACTGCCCAAAGAAGAACAAGAATGTTCTTTGTAATGAGCACAATGCACAAAGATGCATCGCTGAGTGCAAGAGAGGACATCAAGCCACAAATAATACTGACTACAATTCCACCAAAGGAGGAGTTGACACTGGATAAAAGTCACACAACATATAGTTGTCAGCGCATGACTGCCCGCTGGCCTTTGGTGATTTCACAAACAGTGGATGTGCCCGCTACATAATGCCTATGTCCTGTGGACTGAAATCAACCAGCAATGGAATGGTGGCAAATTGTACCGACGCTGCTTTTTCTAGAGGAGCCTTCGGCAAAGCTCTCACCACTCCTAAGAGATCCATGAGGAGAGTCCGGCCTCCTCGGTCGACAGCAGCTGCATCTGTCAGTCCAGAAAATTCAAGCTGACCATCAAATACATGCCTCCAATCAACCAGAAATGGATCCAGTGGATACAGGCAGTGGCAAGAAACGGAAAAGATGTGCCAGCTCTGCCCCCTTCGACAAGACAGTAAAACAAGCACCACTTGTGTAGAATGCAATAAATACATCTGCAGAAAGCACACACACACATTGTGTTCAAATATGTAGAGAGAAAAGACTAAGGGGATAATATGGACCAATAGGGGGAAAAACCTGCTTGGGGAAACTGAAAAATCTTGTTTGTGAGAAAGGAAATATAAGTTTAACAAATAGTTCTTAAATATTGTTTAAAAAAATAAAAAGTATTGTATTTCTTTTTTTCTGAAATGTCTGATAAGACAAAATAAAGCTGTTTCTGTTTTTACTTAATTTTTGACTGTTTTGAGTGGGTATATAACGTGGGTCAATTTGACCCGTAACATAATGGATGTCATTTTTTACCAGCAAAGCA
>NW_025538936.1:0-15760 GCF_020615455.1 Coregonus clupeaformis | reverse complement strand
TTATACAGTAGGGGAAAAAAGCATTTAGTCAAAGCCACCACTGTGCAAGTTCTCTACTTAAAAAAGATGAGAGAGGCCTGTGGTTCTCATCATAGGTGCATATCGTCAACTACAATAGACAAAATGAGAATTTTTTTTTCCATAAAATTCACATTGTAGTATTTTTAATGAATTTATTTGTAAATTATGGTGGAAAATAAGTATTTGTCAATACTAAAAGTTTCTCTAATACTTTCATATAAATTCTTTGTTGGCAATGACACAGGTCAAACGTTTTGTAAGTCTTCACAAGGTTTTCACACACTGCTGCTGGTATTTTGGCTCTATCTCCCATGCAGATCTCCTCTAGAGCAGTGATGTTTGATTGTCGCTGGGCAACACGAACTTTCAACTCCTCTCCAAAGATTTTCTATGGTTGAGATCTGAGACTCCAGGACCTTGAAATGCTTCTTACTTAAGCCACTCTTCGCTGGGTTCGGAAGTGGTGTTTGGGATCATTGTCATGCTGAAAGACCAGCCACGTTTGATCTTCAATGCCCCTGCTGATGGAAGGAGGTTTTCACTAAAATCTCAATGATACATGGCCCCATTCATTTTTCTCACAATGTGGATCAGTCAGCCCTGTCCCTTGCAGAAAACAGCCCCAAAGGATGATGTTTCTACTCCCATGCTTCACAGTAGGTATGTAGTGGTTCGGGATGCAACTCACCACTCTTTGTCCTCCAAACACGCACAAGCTGAGTTTTTGCCAAAAAGTTACATTTTGCCTCATCTGACCATATGACTTTCTCCTTAACTTTCTGGGATGCACTCTAACAAACTTCAGACGGGGCCTGTATATGTACTGGCTTACAGGGGGACACGCCTAGCACTGCAGTATTTGAGTCCCTGGTGGCGTGAGGTACATTGATGGTAGGCTTTGTTACTGGGGTCCCAGCTTCCTGCAGGTCATTCACCAGGTCCCTCTGCAGAGCCCCTGGGATTTTTGCTCACTCCTGGCTCTTGCAGGATCATCTGACCCACGGTGAGATCTGCGTGAAGCCCTCAGATCGAGGGAGATTATCAGTGGTCTTGTATGTCTTTCCATTTCTAATAATTAGCTCCCACATGTGCTGATTTCAAACCAAGCTGCTTACCTATTGCGATTCAGTCTTGCCTGGTGCAGGTCTACAATTTTTTGTTTCTGGTGTCCTTTGACAGCTTCTTTGGTCTTGGCCATAGTGGAGTTTGGGAGTGTGACTGTGTTTGAGGTTGTGGATAGTGCGTACTGATAACAAGTTCAAAACAGGTGCCATTAATACAGTGGACCCAGTGGAGGACAGAGGAGCCTCTTAAAGAAGAAGTTACTGGTCTGTGAGAGCCAGAAATCTTACTTGTTTGTAGGTGACCAAATACTTATTTTCCACCATATAATTTGCATAATAAATTCATTAAAATCCGACAATGTGATTTTCTGGATTTTCTTTTCTCAATTTGTCTGTCATAGTTGACGTGAACCTATGATGAAAATGACACCTCTCCTCATCATTAATGGGAGAAACGTGCACAGATTGATGGCTGACTAAATACTTTTTTCCCCACTGTATATATATAACAACTTTACAGTAAGTATTTCAGACCCTTTATCTCAGTACTTTGTTGAAGCACCTGCCATCCAGGACCTCTATCAGAAGCGGTGTAAGAGGAAGGCCCCAAGAATTGTCAGACTCCACCAGCCTAGACACTTAGAGCCTGTTCTATCTACTTCGCAAGGCAAGCAGGACCGAACGCTAAGTCTAGGTCCAAAAGGCTTCTCTAATGAGCTTATACCCCCCCATGAAGAGACTCCTGAACAAAGCGAATCAAATGGCTACCTGGAATATTTGCACATGTCACCCTCCAACCCCCCCATCTTTTACTCTGCTGCTAATCTCTGTTTTATTACTTGCAAAGTCACTTTCAGTATACGTTACATGGACACTACCAGTCAAAAGTCTTGACACAACTACTCATTCAAGGTAAAAAAAAATTTACATTGTAGAATAATATGAAGACATCAAAACTATGAAATAACTACATATGGAATCATGTGTGACCCAAAAAGTGTTAAACAAATCAAAAATAGTTTATATTGAGATTCTTCAAATAGCCACCCTTTGGCTTGATGACAGCTTTGCACACTCTTGGCATTCTCTCAACCAGCTTCATGAGGTAGTCACCTGGAATGCGATTGTAATTAACAGGTGTGCCTTCTTAAAGTGCTAATTTATGTAATTTATTTCCTTGTAATGCGTTTGAGCCAATCAGTTTAATGTTGGGTGACAAGGTAAAGGTTGTATCGAAGATAGTCCTATTTGGTAACAGACAAGTCCATATATGGCAAGAACAGCTCAAGTGTTGCAAAGAGGCTGACAGTCCATCATTACTTTAAGACACGAAGGTCAGTCAATACCGAATAATTTCAAGAACTTTAAAAGTGTTCTTCAAGTGCAGTCACAAAAAACATCAAGCACTATAATGAAACTGGAACCTCTCAGAGGACCGACCACAGAAATGGAAGACCAAGTTACCTCTGCTGCTGAGGATAAGTTCATTAGAGTTACTAGCCTCAAGAAATTGCAGTCCAAATAAATGCTTCACAGAGTTCAAGTAACACACACATCCTCAACATCAACTGTTCAGAGGGGACTGTTAAATCAGGCCTTCATGGTCGAATTGCTGCAAAGAAACCACTACTAAGTGACACCAATAAGAAGAAGAGACCTTCCCTTGGGCCAAGAAACACAAGCTAATGGACATTAGACCCAGGTTGGAAATTCTGTCCTTTGGGTCTGGAGTCCAAATTTGGAGATTTCTGGTTCAAACCGCCGTGTCTTTGGGAGACGCGGTGTGGGTGAACGGATTATCTCCCGCATGGTGTAGTTCCCACCTGTAGTCTAGCGGAGGAGGAGGTGTTATGGTATGGGGGTGTTAGCTGGTGGATCTGTCTGGTAATTTATTTTAGAATGCAAGGCACACTTAACCACATGGCTACCATAGCATTCAGCGATACACCATCCCATCTGGTTGGGCTTAGCAGGACTATCATTTGTTTGCTTTCCAACAGGACAATGACTAACTACACCTCCAAGCTGTGTAGGGGGCTATTTTACCATAGAAGGAGTGATGGAGTGCTGCATCAGATGACCTGGCCTCCACAATCCCCCGACCTCAAAACCATGATGGTTTGGGGATGAGTCAAGACGGCAGAGTGAAGGAAAAGCAGCCAACAAGCGCTACAGTATGTGGAATCTCCTTCAAGACTGTTGGGAAAACATACATTCCAGGAAGTTATTGAGAGAATACAAGAGTGTGCAAAGCTGTCGTCAAGGCAAAGGGTAGCTACTTTGAAGAGTCTCAAATATATAATATATTTTTGATTTGTTTAACACTTTTTTGGTTACTATATGATTCCATGTGTTATTTCATAGTTTGATGTCTTCACTATTATTCTACATTATAGAAAATAAGTAAAAATAAAGAGAAAACCCTGGAATGAGTAGGTAGTGTCCAAACTTTTGACTGGTACTGTATATCTAAAGAGTAAAAATAAGCCATGTTAACAAATAAATGCTTATTGTTTATAGGTTTCCTGGTGTATTTTCTTATATATGAGGTGTTGAAATGTACTTTTAAAAATTAAGGCAACAAATTTACACACAATATTGGTTGAGTAGATGTAATGTCCTATGTTTTGATAATTAAAAAATGTTATTCGAATTTACACAATTAAAGTTAATCAAAGGGAAATAAGATTAGCCGTTATAAATGTTGTGAGATTTACTGATAACAGATTAATAGAGTGTATGTAACACACAAAAAATGGACTTACATTAATTGTTAAATTTGAATAGCTAATCACGTACTTTTCTAATCAGAAACATAGGACATCTACTCAAATTATAATTGTTGCCTTAATTTGATAAAAGAATTCAAACCCTTTTTTTTACGTGTATACGGTAAGGGTATTTTCTCTCTATGGACAGTACTCTCTTATCTATAACCTCATATCATGGCCATCTTCATTTTGATTAAGCCTGAACTGCTGAAGGCCATATAGTAATTGTCATACGCGAGTAGGGGTGCTGAGTGGTGCAGCAACCTCTGAAAAATCATACATAATAATCTCTATCATTTTTTTAAAGTATAACTTTTTCCCCACAAAAAGTAGTGCAAATCTGCAAGCCTTTACTAACCCTGTTTTAGTGGGACTTAATAGCCGGCTGTAAGCCTTGGGCATATTTTTTTTTCTCATATATATAATAATAATAATATATAATATTCCTTTAGCAGACGCTTTTATCCAAAGCGTACTCTTACAGTCATGCTGCATACATTTTTGTGTGGTGGTCCCGGGGATCGAGACCCACTACCTTTGGATGCTATAAGTTACGCCCTGCTATTTTTCTGCCCCTTTCTAAAAACCAAGCCACTTTGATTCCCACAGCATAGCACCACGACGACTCTAGCGTCCAACATAGACTCAGACAATATCATACATGATAAATACATAATTTATCATTCCCAGCACCCTTTCATGTAAAAACTGTATCAATTGTAATTTCTGAGTCAGGAGCTGTAATAGAGAATACTATTTGTAAAGGGGATGCTGGTCATAAGCAGAAAAAATGTGTGGGAAGATCTCTTCATTTAGTCATTTTATCCAGGCATGTAGTGGTGGATAGCTTGATGTAGTTCGGATGCTAGCAATTAATGAGATGTCAACAAAGCGTTTGGTGTTGCATTATTCCGTCAGCTCTGTGATACATACTAAGACCTCCTCTGGGTGCCTTTCATCAACAAACCTAAAGCTGAACAATTTCTGAGGCGATGCTTTGGACTTATTTAAAAAGGATTCAGTAGAGTTGACCTGACCACACAGACTATAAGACAGTCTAAAAGGGATTGTGCCTTAGTCAATGTAGGCCTTTTGGTTGTGGGAGGATGAAGAACAGAAGAATCTGCATCACTGCACTGCACTCTTAGAAAAAGGGTTCCAAAAGAGTTATTCGACTGTCCCCATAGGAAAACCCTTTTGGATTCAAGGTAGAACCCTCTGTGGAAAGGGATTCTTTATATGTTGAATATCCCTTGACATTGCTTTTATTGTCAATATTAGCTATTCAATTATTAAAGACCTTCATTTGTAACTTTGTGGGTAGGGACGTTTTCCTAGAGGGTACCTCTGTCTTCTTTATGGACTGCTCATAACAATGCTTCATTGTGCTTGATAAACTATTTGGAGAAGAAGAATGTAACAGGGCTTGCTTTGGTGACTTGCCAAAGATAAGCAGTCCAACAGTTCTTCCCGCAGTGACGATTGCACATCGGACAAAAAAAACAATTACAGACCTTTTATGAGTTGCTGCTCTTTCATTTCATAGTGGCAATTCAGTTTGACACTTGAAAAAACACTATCATTGACAATTGTTGCTCTGTGTGAGAGTCGATTTGGCTGAATGAGGCCACTCATAGTCCTCCCGTGAGGAACATATTCATTGTTCAATTCCTCAACCCCAGGTTCTAATTAGAACCATCACTTAGGTCAATATCACTCGAGGAAGAATGTATTTTTTTATCCTGCAGAGAAAACAATTTCACTCCAGTTGAAAGATAACTACTTTGGATCAAATTGCCGTAGAACAAACAACAAGTTGCTAAATCGTCTTGAAAATCCTTGATGAGAATTCTGAACAATATCTCACACTCATATTCAAATACATACAATTATTATTTGTATTCATTTTATTTGGTTCTAACTGCTCCTCTAACTGCACTCGCTGGTGACAAGAAAACGTATGCTGCATGCCATCAAAGTTATCCATCTCTCTGCCTTGACCTGATGATGTTTTATGACGCCAACCTTGTGGACATTTCGGCACAGCACAGCACAGTTTGGAGGACTGACAGCTGACGGCCTGCAGGCGGCCAAGTGATGTTCCCTAGCAGAGAAACCCTCTGTTCAGTCCTCAAGCATCTCTCTCTCTAGAACTTCCTTCCCAATGACTTTCCCATATGCCCTCTGACCATTAAATGTCTTCTTTATTTTATATATTTACTTAATTTGTGCCCTTGGCCTGACACTGGCCTAAATAAAATTTCTTTTGTCATTCGTGTCCCTGAGATGGAGTCACGTTCTGCAAACTTAGTGCTTAAATGATTCATGGCTTTAAGAAATGGAACACTAGTCACTTTAATAATTGTTTACATATCTTGCATTGTTACTCATCTCATATGTATATGACTGTATTCTTTAATATTCTACTGTATCTTAGTCCATGCCGCTCTGTCATTGCTTGTCCATATATGTATATATTCTTAAATTCCATACCTTACTTAGATTTGTGTGTGTTGGGTATATGTTGTGAAGTTTGTTAGATATTACGCAGTAGATATTACTGCACTGTCGGAGCTAGGAAGCACCAAGCGATTTCGCTACAACCGCAATAACATCTGCTAAACACATGTATGTGACAAAATAAAAATTTGATTTGATTTGAACACGCAGAAGGCGAGGACAGTACAGGTGCATCAAAGCTGCTGGGACCGAGAGACTGAAAAACAGCTTCTATCTCAGGCCATCAGACTGTTAAAAAGAGCCACAGAGAGGCTGCTGCCTCCATACAGAGACTTGAAAATCACTTACAATTAATATTGCCACTTTAATGTTTATATATCTTGCACTACCCATCTCATATGTATATACTGTATTCTATACTATCTATTGCATCTTGGACTATGCCACTCTGATAATGATAATGACATTGCTCATCCATATTTTCATATTTCTTATTCCATTCCTTTACTTAGATTTGTGTATTAGGTTTTTGGTTGTAGAACTGTTAGATATTACTTTAAGGATATTGCTGCACTGGTCGAAACTAGCACAAGGCATTCGATACACTCGTATTAACATCTCCTAACCTTGTGTGATGTGACCAATACATTTGGTTTTGATTTTAGTGTGTAGAACACTCGTGTAAGCATGTGACTAGTTATAGCTACTCATCAGCCAACGAAGAGTTTTAGCCAATTTGGTTTTAGACGTTCAATGTCTACTGTGATGGTAAAGGTGTATCGTGATTTTGTGTGACAGTGTCGAGAAGTGCTGAGCTACTAATAAGTGATGTTTCAATTGATGCTAGTGGTTAGCTAGTGAGGATAAGCCAGGGGTGTAAAAGTGGCAATGTTGGATCCTTATGCGGCTGTATACCGTTTGCTTATTTTTATTTTTAGCTGATAACAGAATAAACAAATCACAGGATATGTGTCAGATGATAAATTGGCTTTATTCAGAGTGCCAGCATTTATTTTTCTAAAACAATGTGGAGGACTCGGTTTTAATATGGGTCTTCACCGTCTTATGTGCACAGTGGCTTCGCTCCTGCTCGTGCTAGTGCTCTGCTTTACATCTCTTTTTCTGAAGGCTTTTTCTGACATTCGGATAAAATATAAATTTCTCCCACACATACAAATGCAAAAGTGATATGTCATGTTGCGGGATGTTTAGTTGGAAAAGATTAAACAAATCATAATGTTTAACAGCAACCTAATTCGCCAAATCGTCCCTTTAAATGCCCACACCAGCGAAAATCCACTTTTTTCAGCTGGAAGACAATGCCCAGAGCTTCGCAATGATGTTGCACAATGATTTAAGTCATCATTTTGAATCAAATTATGATATATTTGCGGGCTTGAAGTCAAATCCGAAGTGCGAACTTCGTGGAAATCATGTTAATAACTTATATGTTCTTTTCTCGACTTACGTGTCGTTAAAGGGGCTAGTTTTAGTTCATTTTGGAAACACTTACCTGTAAACATGTTATAGCTTACCGTGTGGGCTCTTCTTCCTGTTTACAACCTGCTGCTACTATGGCTTACTGCGGTTGCAATGCACTTCGACTGTTGGGAGAGATGTTGGATGGGATGACACCGGTGAAACGGTGAGTAAGAAAAAGAGCTTGGTATTATTCTGATGAGTGGATGTAATGGATAGGTGAAATGTCAACACAGCTGAACAAGTTTCCTCGTTGTTTCTGGAGACCGTGCATGGCGGCGCTCCAAGTGTGCTAACTAGCAAGGACTAATAGGGCAGTTGCTTTGCTACAGTATCTACATGTTTGGCTGGCCTAGCTAGTTATAGCTAGCATAGCTAAATGTTGAAGTAAATCCATATTAAGTAAGTTCATATACAGTATAGTTCAGTGAGTAAATCACTGGTTAACCAGTACTAACGCTACCGCATCGTACCTTAGTTGTATAATACCAAACGCGAAGCTGTTTCCAAAACTGCAAGGTGCCTCTACAGTAATAAACCTAGCTGTCAATGGGAATGTGCTCGATGGCCAATGTGATACAAAATGCTGCAAAGTAATATCAAAATGTGCAAACTACAGTTCAGGTAAAGTTGTAAGGACCAATTACTAATTATGTTTTAATTAGCTAACTAATTTGCGTTTCAAAGTTGAGAGATTGGGTGTATGTAGCTACTGAAATTAGTTCATCCCTCAATTTTGCATTCTGTCCTATCCAATAACATTCTGCCCTATCCAACAGGCACCAAATGTGGAGAACTAAAATTAGTAGTTGCTCATGTCATTTTCTCTTAGGCTACCTATCGCAGCCCCCCTCTTCTCTGCATGGCGACAAGTGAAACCTGCCCAGACAGACACCTTCTCCACTGAGAATGTTTGAGTATGCTCATTGTCAAGTTCATAGAATTTAGGCTAATACATTGATCCATGATAGACAGACAATGTGACTATTCACTAACTCCACCTTGTGTCTGTGTTTCAGGAGTCAACAGACAACAAAAATTCAGCCTTACTGGAGTTTGTCCAGAAAAATGCTGTGTACACATAAATTTTATTAGCTTATTGTGAAGGTAGGCCAATGTCACTGTAAATAACATCATAACTCACACATGTTCAGAAAACGGAGAAAGAGAGGATTCTTATCTCCCCAAAAATGCAAATCAGATCACCGTCATGACTGTCCAACCCTGCTAACATCCTTACACCATCTAGGTGAAGTAGAGTCAGGACTATAACAAGGCTGGACAATCATGGGTGGCTTGACCTGGGCAGTGGTGGAAAAAGTACTCAATTGTCATACTTGAGTAAAATTAAAGATACCTTAATAGAAAATGACTCAAGTCAAAGTCACCCTAGTAAAATACTACTTTGGAGTAAAAGTCTTAAAGTATTTGGTTTAAAATATACTTAAGTATTAAAAGGAAAAGTAGAAGTATAACTCATTTCAAATTCCTTATATTAAGCAAACCAGAAGACACCATTTTCTAGTTTTTTATTTATTCACGGATAGCCAGGGGCACACTCGAACACTCAGACATAATTTACAAAATGAAGCATTTGTGTTTAGTGAGTCCGCCAGATCAGAGGCAGTAGGGATGACCAGGGATGTTCTCTTTATAAGTGTGTGAATTGGACCATTTTCTTGTCAAATGTAACAAGTACTTTTGAGATGTCAGGGGAAAATGTATCCAGTAAAAGTACATCATTTTAGGAATGTAGTGAAGTAAAAGTAAAAGTTACCCCAAAAAACTAGTTAAGTAGTATTTTTACTTAAGTACTTTACAACAGTGGACCCGGGTGTTGATGTACAACAGTGGGTAGGAATCCGACAGCACTGTCTTCACTGTATACAGAGAGAGAGAATCCCTGCCTGATTCTTAGTTCTCTGAAGGCTAAACTGAGAACAGCAAAATGGTAATGTATGGACCAGATCCAGTGACAGACATAATGAGAATTCAACAACCTACCTATGTGTTTCATGTGTTTTAGGACTGAGGACTGGGCTGTGGATGCAGACCAAGGACAGAGGCTGAGCAAGCAGCAATATTGTCATAAAGTGAAGATGTGGATATTCTGTTCTGTTTATCATTCAATGCCTGTTCTGATAATGTTTATATAACCTACTACAAGTTACAATATGAGCAAACACTGTAATGGAAAATAAAAGATTATAATGTACAGAAAGCCCACATGTTAATTATAGTCTACTGCGCAGGGTCCTATCTGACACAAGACCCTCATTGACTGAGGGTTCCCAATGTTACAATATGTTTGAGGGGGCCACATTGACATTTCAATTGTTATGGGGGTCCTCATGAGCACCACTGAAGTTAAAACCATGTCGTGCTCTAACAGGTCACCATTTCCCCTGTCTTGGCTATAACCTACATTAGTATACTGTCCACATTATGTTACAGGAACATTAGTGTTATGATCAGAGAATACAAGCTAACTAGTAATGTTGTATTCCATATGCATCAACAGTGTAATATCTGGATGAAGTTTCTAAATAAACAATAAGGAACATACAGTAGAATTACATGATATGTATACATAGTAAGATGTTTATTGATAGGCAATGCATTTGGTACAGAGTATGATTTATGTTTTGACCAAGTGACAGCCGCCTATTCTAACTGGCTCATCAAAACAATGTTCAAGAAGTTGGGCTATTGTATTAGTAGCTATCTATATTGCTATACAAGTATTGGTCTAAATTCTAGCTAGTTATTACTGATACAGGCAATAGCTGCTTTCCTTGGCTCCCTACAAAAAGCTTCAGGGACAACTGTTATATTGGTAATCTAGTAGCCAGCTAGTGGAGATACTTAACCAAACATTACAGCTAGGTCATTCCAGCTGTTATTTAGTTAGCTAGCTAGCTACTTACTACCTAACCCTTACTCTTCAGATAATTAGCATAGTTACAGGTACTCTTATGCATTAAACAAACTTTGGAAAACCAATTATCCCCAGTACGCTTAATAGTTATCTGTAGCTAGCTCACGCTACCTGTGCCAGCCAGCTAGCTTTATTGGTCCAGGAGTAGGTTAACTTAGCCTCTGCTTCACTGGCGAAACTCCAGTATTATCAACTTCAAATTCTGAATTCATCCTTGCCTTGCAGAAGGACAGTAAGATAGTCCTTCACCTTGTCGTAGCTATCGTTAGCTGTGCGTGTGCTCCATAGCAATTGCGAAGCTACCCTGACCCTGGGTTTTGGTTTGTTTACAAATCGCAGAGTGTGGGCTGTGCCAGAGACCATATGGGCTGTGCACTCGGAGGAAGGTGGACATTTGCACAACCGATTATTCAATATTTAGGAGGAGCCATACGTCGGTGTTCGGAGGGTGGAACTAAACAAGCATTTCCCGCACCAGGACAGGAATTAGGTCAAAATAGTGCGCAACTTCCTCTGGAGGGGTCCTTTAAAGCGCCTTCTGCCAACACCGAATTTAAAGAGATGCATTCTACAGACAATTTTGTGGAAGTTGGGGAAGCATGAACATCATTTTTAACTGTTACAGAAGTAATATAATTTAGTGATTTAAACAGTGGCGGCTGGTGAAAAATATTCTCCGTGGGGCTGTGCCATACTTTTTTTTCTGTAACCATCGCGATATATTTTAACACAAACTGCAGGACAGCAGTGCTCAGTGGAAACATTCAGTACGGTAATTATTTAATGCCAATATTAAAAAAGTTGAGGCATTCTTACACAAAAACATATTACACAAACCCAAGCCTTTCATTTGCATTTAAAGTGAACTTTTTACCATTGGTAGTAAACAGGCAACGCAACAGGCATGCTGTCAGAACAGAGTGGAAAGTGGACAATAACATGAAATTATTATAAAGTTTATAGGAAATCCTACACTGTATAAAAGGATGTATAATATAGAAATGGATATCAAGTGGATGAACCTCAACCTTTGACTGGAAGAATAGCATACAGTATTTTTATGATCATACTAAATGTGACTAATTGTTAATGTGCTCCAGAACTGCAACAATTAATTGATACAAAACAACATATATACAGTAATATTAGCAAAGACACTATTAAGACTTTCTAAGTACCATATATACACTGGATTTTTTATGCTAAGGTCAACTATATACAAAGAAACATGCGGCCAGAGCTGCTCTGTGTGTGTGTGTCTGTCATCTTATTTGTACAGGAATTTTGCCCGTCTGTCCTTCTGAGTGGCAAACCTCTCAATGACCCTTTGATTAAAGTCAGGAATGTCCCTGACAAGTTTCTTCTCCATGGAGAGCATGGCCAGAGCGTTCAGGCGATCCTGTGTCATGCTGTTTCTCAGGAAGGTCTTGATCCTTTTCAGTGTAGAGAAGCAACCTTTCTGACCTCAGCAGTTGTCATGGGTGTGTGATGAGGATCTTGAGAGGCTGGCAGTCTCTGTGAAAGTGCTCTGAAGGTTGTTCTCCATGAAGAACTGGTACAGGGGCACTGCACCACTACAAGCCTTGAACTCACTGTTCTCATAGATGAGGACAGTTCGGTTTTGAGCTTGGCCTTGTTCAACATGGGGTACGCCTCCACGGTTATTTCACTGCTGTATCGGGAACTTCACACTGTGTTGTGGAACAACTCTCCGTGCAATAGTGTTAGCGCTGATGAGGTGCTGGGTGAAGGAGAACCTTTCTTTGGCATGACTCAGGATGGTATCACATACCTGTAAAAGATACATCATCAGCTTTAATTTGCAATTAAAGCTTATTTTGATGCAAGTGATCCTGACTGACACATGCCTATATCCAACTCAAGTATATGATTACCAAGGTGCTGATTGTTCAGGGTTTTGGCTACATACTACCAGGCCTGAAAAAAGTTCTATGGGGGAAACACCGACAATTATCACAACTTACCTCTATAGCCAACCTCTGTTGTTTCTCCTGGTCCCAGCATCCTCCGTCAGCTTGATGGGCTGTTGCTGCTCGTCAGACGCTGTCCCCACACAAAGAGGAATTGAGGCCCTGGGTCCAAAAAATAAAGTTTAATTTGATAACTCGCAATCAGACTTCTTAGCTCACTGCAATTCCCCCTCAACACACAACGAGTGATTATATATATATATATATATATATATATATATATATATATAGACAGACAGACAGACAGACAGACAGACAGACAGACAGACAGATAGTGTGTATATACACACAAACTATGTCTAGTAACTGCTTTAACCTGTGATGTACATAATTAACGCTGATGTTATTACGTTTTAAAGCCTTTTTCTATTACATTTGTAGAGGGATGCAACATAATTTTGTTCTGCTGTGCACTTAGCAATAAAGTTAATCTTCAGATAACAACTAGGCCTCTTCTAGAAATTGACCTGGTGGACACCTGAATAATTATTACAAACTGTGTAGTACTTTCCTGCATTATTATCAACGTCTGATTGTGTCTTTTTGAGCAAACACTTGTTCTGCCGTGGTCGAGTAACAACAACTGCGCTCCTTGAGTGACGGGGTGGTACTTGGTGAGAGAGGAGAGAGACGACAAATTGCGGAGTAAACTAGAAAAACGGACGTTACACATGGCGGAGTGGCATTACCACATTTAACAAACCAAACATTGAAATACCGTTATGAGAAGGTAAAGTAAAACCCAAACTGGTCTGTGCATCAATACCGGTATATAGTAATATATAGGCAACATACCGTAAATCTGTATCAATTATGTATCAAGTTTTACATGTGACCCATATCAAATTTGCGCATTCACACCTGAAGGAGCACACAAATGCAATGCTCATTTGGCGTGATTGTCGTGGTAACACAGGTGAAAAAAATCCTGAACATCCTAATGGCAGCCATTTTTGGTTAGGGAGAAATACAAACAACTCTACTGCCATACATTCACCAATTAAGACTGAAGGCATACAGTTGTGTCCAAATATATTTGGCACCCTTGGGCTTTTCTTAAATAATTCCCTATTTCTTCTAAAATCAGTTGAAAATTTGAGAGGAAAAATGGGTCTCCACACCTTTAATTATATTTCTGTAAACTTAAGTTTACAATTGTAATTTAGAAAATATAGACAAATGTCATGGACTAAAATTATTGGCACCCTGGAGCTAGTACTTGGTTGCACAGCTTTTTGGCCAAGATAGCTGCCAACATATGCTTATTGTAGCACATCAACGAGCTTTGCTTCCTTTTCTGCTGGCAATTTGGCCCATTCTTCAGCGGCAAACCTGCTGTAATTCTTCAATGTTTGAGGGTTGCACTCACCAACTTCTTTTTTCAGATCTTGCCAAAACTAATGTGGTCCCGTGTAGCTCAGTTGGTAGAGCATGGGCTTGCAACGCCAGGGTTGTGGGTTCGTTTCCACGGGGGCCAGTATGAAAAAAATGTATGCACTCTTAACTGTAAGTCAAGCTCTGGATAAGAGCGTCTACAAATGACTAAAATGTAAGGTAAAATGTCTTCTCTTTCCTTTTAAAATACTAAAACAAATATAATTGGACGCGCTCATGATAATCACTCGCACTTGATGACCAGAGACATTTAGGCTTTTAAACTTTGAAAGTGAACTACTTCATCTTTCTAACAGCATCTTTATCAGCCAATCAGTAAATATAGTTATTTACGATTGTTAGCATGCTTTCTGTGAACCTCTGGACAAGTGCTTTAATGAAGACAGGGTCGATGTTCCTCTTCTGCAGCTGGCTGAAAAGCATGTCCACATTGGCTGGCATAGATCTTGTGGAACAGTGCCAGGAAAAACAGAAAGCCTCGTCTTAGACATCCTCACAAAGCCCCCCGCCTCTCTGACAGTCGGGGCATCAAAGTTCCCAGAGTCTCCTGATGGTCTGGAAACACGTTAGAGGTCATCCCTGTACTCGTACACAGTGTTTACAGCGCGACTGTCAAGTTCCACCGTGGTTAGTAGAGGCTCTGGGGGTCTCCTCGTGCCTACGCAAGGCCAACTCAAAAGCCCCACAGAACTTCACACAATCGATAATTTTGGATAGAATGTGCCTGTTTTTATCCACCTCCTCATTGTGTTTCCTCACCGCAATCCTGTGGCCGGCATCCAGCTGCGTGAGCAATGTTTCACCCTTCCTAATACACGCTAGCTTTAAGCAGAGTTGTCCATGTGGGAATCCCTGGTGATTCTCATGTTTCTTTACCTTCTCTGACAGGTGCTTCATATCCCTCACTCCGGTATTTGTCCATGCTGAATCTGACCCCCGTCGTTTAAAAAGCGGAAAGCACGGAAAGCAAAATAAAGCATTAGCATCAGTGCACCCAGCTAGCGCAAGCCTTCCTGGTGTACCAGCTACGGGAGAAGCCGCGCATATACTGCTTCCCTTTCTCGCTAGCCTGCTGTCTGATTGAGAGGTCAGGTTGATCTGGGCCCAGCTCTTTCACCCGAACTTTCTCTGACAAAGTTCTCCTCTCAAACGGATCTTGGAGGAGAGATTTCACCCCGAGTTAGGGTTGGGTCTTGGAGGAGTAATCGTTTGCGTTCGCCATTGTCGTCTAGTAAAAATGGCGCCACTGGAGCCCGGTCCTTATTTTATCAGGGGCGACCTTGGGGCGGATAAATTATCGCCCTCCTTGATTCGAATTAAAATCGCTGATTAGCTACGCATTTTATGTCATACATTCATATCTTAAATTAGCAATTGGTTAACTACACGTAGACCCGTCTCCTCGGGGCACTTTCCTGTATCGCCCAGAGCTGACGAAAGCGTTGACAGGCAGAGGTAAAGGTTGCATACTGATTTTCTATCATATCTACCCACATATTACTGTGGCATTCCGTCTTTCAAACACACAAATATTAGACATACTGATGTTTTTATTATTATTATTATTATTTTTATTTTTTTATTTTTAAAAAAAAATAATTTTATTTAAGGACGGCGCCCTAGCGCCCTCTATCGGCCAGC